>NC_081355.1:158293872-158593872 GCF_030684315.1 Stegostoma tigrinum
GGATAGTGACGAAGGATGCTGTAGGTTGCAGAGAGACATAGATAAGCTGCAGAGCTGGGCAGAGAGGTGGCAAATGGAGTTTAATGCAGACAAGTGTGAGGTGATGCACTTTGTTAGGAGTAACCGGAAGGCAAAGTACTGGGCTAATGGTAAGGTTCTTAGTAGTGTAGATGAGCAGAGAGATCTCGGTGTCCATGTACACAGATCCTTGAAAGTTGCCACCCAGGTTGACAGGGCTGTTAAGAAGGCGTACAGTGTTTTAGCTTTTATTAATAGAGGGATCGAGTTCCAGAACCAAGAGGTTATGGTGAAGCTGTACAAAACTCTGGCGCGGCCGCACTTGGAGTATTGTGTACAGTTCTGGTCACCGCATTATAAGAAGGATGTGGAAGCTTTGGAAAGGGTGCAGAGGAGATTTACTAGGATGTTGCCTGGTATGGAGGGAAGGTCTTATGAGGAAAGGCTGAGGGACTTGAGGTTGTTTTCATTAGAGAGAAGAAGGTTGAGAGGTGACTTAATTGAAACATATAAAATAATCAGAGGGTTAGATAGGGTGGATAGGGAGAGCCTTTTTCCTAGGATGGTAACGGCGAGCACGAGGGGCATAGCTTTAAATTGAGGGGTGAAAGATATAGGACAGATGTCAGAAGTAGTTTCTTTACTCAGAGAGTAGTAAGGGAATGGAACACTTTGCCTGCAACGGTAGTAGATTCGCCAACTTTAGGTACAGTTAAGTCGTCATTGGATAAGCATATGGACATACATGGAATAGTGTAGGTTAGATGGGCTTCAGATTGGTATGACAGGTCGGCACAACATCGAGGGCCCTAGGGCTTGTACTGTGCTGTAATGTTCTATGTTCTATGTACATACAAACAAGCCTCTAGCCACTCACTAGCAAACTATGCAAACTAATTTGTAAAATGGGAATTTTTGTGATATTGGAACTGTCCCCTTCAAAATACATTGGGAATAGGGATATTAAATGTTTCGATGGTGGAAATAAATAGATTCTGGTTAGGCATGGGAGTCAAAGTTTATTTGGCATAGATGGGAATGTGGAATTCGAATCAAAACAGATCTGCCAAAATCATATTGAATTGTGGAGCACGCACAAGGGGCCAAATGGACCTATTCTGGCTCCTATTTCATATGTTTTTATAAATCTGTTAGCAGTGGTCAGGGAGTCCAGCTTTAACATGATTTTTGTGCTTTACATGATGCCCAGCACAAATATGATATAATCTTATGTCGTGGTAAAGCAAAATGCAAGAAATGTGGACAGATTGAAAAATCCCACGACGTGGAGTATTCAGGGCGAGATTGTGAGAACCTACCTTATCTTGATTTGAGTTTTAAAAGCTACGGGGAAAGCTGATCAATGATAAAGAAATTCAGAGGGATAGATAATGGAGAAATTGGCCTAAAAACTTCCATTCTCCAGAAAGTCAGAAACCAGGCGTAGCCTGAAAGACAGGCGTTGAGACCCCTCAGAAATCACATTTCACCAAACACAAAGGAAATTGAATCTTCCGATGAGTAATTACGTGCCATCTTCTTCCCTTAAAAAAAGTCATCCAGCTGAATCTTCCCAGGAATCAGTTACTTGTCAATTTTGGTGAATTTTGTGGAGGCTTTCTCTCTGCAAGCCCTGGTAAATTTTCTCACGCTATCTTCCCAAACTCAACTTATTAACTATGAACCGTGCTCTAGTGAGCCCCATTCATCAGAAGCTCCCTCCCACCACAGGTGGAAATATTGGTCGTTGCCAGGACCTCCTGGCACAGCACCATCTTTGAAGCTAAGCCTTTCACCTGGTCAAGCACTGCCAATCCAGAGTGGCCTTTGACAGTTCCTGCCAATTGCTCCTGACTGTCAGACAGAGGGTAATTGACACCCTTCATAGGCAACAGGAACCTAGAGTTCCGGGTGAGAGTTTGGTGTTCAAGGAGCCTACCTTGAGATGTTGGTGACTGGGATCCAAAGTTATGAAGAGAGGTTGAGTAGATTAGGTCTATTTTCATTAGAAAGACAGAGATTGAGGGGGGACCTGATTGAGGTCTACAAAATCATGTATAGACAGGGTGGATAGCAAGAAGCTTTTTCCCCAGAGTAGGGAATTCAATTACTAGACATCATGAGTTCAAAGTGAGAGGAGGAAAGTTTAAGGGAGATATGCGTGGAAAGTTCTTTACACAGAGGGTGGTGGGTGCCTGGAACGTGTTGCCAGCGGAGGTGGTAGACGCAGACACGTTAGCGTCTTTTAAGATATATCTGGACAGGTACATGGATGGGCGGGGAACAAATGGACACAGACCGTTAGAAAATAAATGACAGATTTAGAGAGAGGATCTGGATCAGCGCAGGCTTGGAGGGCTGAAGGGCCTGTTCCTGTGCTGTAATTTTCTTTGTTCTTTGTTCTTTGAATGACGACCAAGCAGCAGGCTGGAGTCACCAAACTCCTGCTCTGATTTACATGTCAGGAATTATCATTTTCTAGTTTCTCTTGGTGGGTAGAAGCATGGAAAACTATATCAATGGGGCGAGGTTAACCAAAAGCAAAATGTTCATAAATACATACAAATAAGCCTCGTTCCACTCACTAGCAATACTAAGTTGCAAAATGGGAATTTTTGTTCTCAATGTTGGAAATCTCCTTACTGCCAATCTCACACTGTTCTCAGTTTCTCACCTATGCCCTCATCATTCAGTGGTTCGGAAAACTCAGCTCACCAGCTCAGTATTAGAAGCACCTAGGATAGTTACTCAGGAAAAGTTAGCCGAGTTAAGCCTATTGTAATTACTAGCAAACTCTAAACTGAATCTGTCATTCACTAACTCAAACGATGACTGTCCCCCAGTACACCTTGCCAGGCACCCTCCATGACTTTACAGTGACTCTCTCTTGCAGCTCGTCTAAGAGGTTTTGGAATCTGTAACAAAAACAGAAGTTGCTGGAAAAGCTCAGCAAGTCTGGCAGCTTCTGTGAAGAAAAATCAGAGTTAACATTTCGGGTCCAATGACTCTTCCTTCAAACCCAAAACAGTCCAGAAACATTAACTCTGATTTTTCTTCACAGATGCTGCCAGACCTGCTGAGCTTTTCCAGCAACTTCCCTTTTTGATCCCAATTTACAGCATCTACAATTCTTTTGGTTTTTATTTGGGTTTGTAAACTGCATTAACTACCTGGAATATGGTAGCTAGTGTCATACAAGGAAATTAGCTTCTCAACAGAGATTCCACCCGCTACTGTTTGAATGATTTGCTGGGCTGCATGAAACGGGACAGATCCTGTGTTGGATGTTGGGCCGAAAAATTGTACAAATTAAGGAGGTAACTTTCCATCCAGTGCGAGAGAGAAGCAGAGGCAACATCAGTGAGATAGGCCCAGCAGGAAAAGATGGAGCCTGAGGATCGGCAACTTTGACATTCATTGTATTCTCTCCCCCCGCTGGGCTCACACTCTCCCCCTGCTCTAGGCTCACTCTCACCCCCAGCTGGGCTCACTCTCTCCCCCTGCTGTAGGCTCACTCTCTCCCCCAGCTGGGCTCACACTCTCTCCCTGCTCTAGGCTCACTCTCTCCCCCCGCTGGGCTCACACTCTCCCCCTGCTCTAGGCTCACTCTCACCCCCAGCTGGGCTCACTCTCTCCCCCTGCTCTAGGCTCACTCTCTCCCATTGCTCTCGGCTCACACTCTCCCCCTGCTTTAGGCTCACTCTCTCCCCCTGCTCTTGGCTCACTCTCTCCCCCAGCTGGGCTCACACTCTCCCCCTGCTCTAGGCTCACTCTCTCACCCTGCTCTAGGCTCACTCTCTCCCCCAGCTGGGCTCACACTCTCCCCCTGCTCTAGGCTCACTCTCTCCCCCTGCTCTAGGCTCACTCTCTCTCCCAGCTGGGCTCACACTCTCCCCCTGCTCTCGGCTCACTCTCTCCCCCTGCTCTAGGCTCTCTCTCTTCCTCCCGCTGGGCTCAGACTCTCCCCCTGCTCTAGGCTCACTCTCTCCCCCGGCTCTAGGCTCATTCTCTCCCCCTGCTGGGCTCATTCTCTCCCCCTGCTCTAGGCTCACTCTTTCCCCCTGCTCTAGGCTCACTCTCTCCCCCTGCTCTAGGCTCACTCTCTCCCCCCGCTGGGCTCATTCTCTCCCCCTGCTCTAGGCTCACTCTCTCCCCCTGCTCTAGGCTCACTCTCTCCCCCAGCTCAGAGATCAAACATAGATTCCAGGCACCGACTACCCTCTGTGTAAAAATCTTGCCTCGCGTATCTCCTTTAAACTTTCCCCCTCTCACCTTAAAACTATGCCCTCAATATCTGAGATAACAAAGTGTGGAGCTGGATGAACACAGCAGGCCCAGCAGCATCTCAGGAGCACAAAAGCTGACGTTTTGGGCCTCGACCCTTCATCAGAGAGGGGGATGGGTTGAGGGAACTGGAATAAATAGGGAGAGAGGGGGAGGCGGACCAAAAATGGAGAGAAAAGAAGATAAGTGGAGAGGAGAGTATAGGTGGGGAGGTAGGGAGGGGATAGGTCAGTCCAGGGAAGATGGACAGGTCAAGGAGGTGGGATGAGGTTAGTAGGTAGGAAATGGAGGTGCGGCTTGACGTAGGAGGAAGGGATGGGTGAGAGGAAGAACAGGTTAGGGAGGCGGGGACGAGCTGGGCTGGTTTTGCCCTCACCACCTATACTCTCCTCTCCACCCGTCTTCTTTTCTCTCCATCTTTGGTCCGCCTCCCCCTCTCTCCCTATTTATTCCAGAAGCCTCTCCTCCTCCCCCATTTCTGATGAAGGGTGTAGGCCCGAAACGTCAGCTTTTGTGCTCCTGAGATGCTGCTTGGCCTGCTGTGTTCATCCAGCTCCACACTTTGTTATCTTGGATTGTCCAGCATCTGCAGTTCCCATTATCTCTGACCCCCCTCAATATCTGACATTTCCAACCTGGGCAGAAGACTCCCAGCTATCCACCCTATCCATGCCTCTCATAGGTCACGCCTCAGCTTCTGACACTCCAGTGAAAGGAATTCAAGATTTTCGGACCTGCCCCAACAACTAACTCACTCCAATCGTGCTGAACCTCTTTTGCTGACCAGAACTGTGCACAATATTTCAAACATGGCCCAACTAAAGTTTTGTACAGCTGTAACCAAGAAACAGAAATTGCTGGAAAAACTCGACAGGTCTGGCAGCATCTGTGGAGGGGAAGCAGAGTTAATGTTTCAGGATCCTTATTCAGAATGGAACGGTTCCTGGTTTGGTTTTTCTTACGCAGCAGTGCAGGAGGCAGTCCAGTTCCTCAGTGTCTAAGACCCTTTCGAAATGATCGCTGAATGCAAACTAGAGAGTGGGTTAAAAACTGTCAAGGTGTTCAGGGCAAGAGAGCTTCAGGCTGCAGGGGGACACTTGGAAAAATGACACCGAAATGCAGGCCTTCAGAGTTCCAAATCAACCTGTTCAGAGATGTTATAAGTCAGCTCCAGAGCACTTCAACTCACACACAGAGGTAGGGTCACTACCTCACACACACACACACACACACACACACACACACACACACACACACACACACACACACACACGCAACCACACACACACACACGCAACTTTGCATCAGACAAGAACAACAGGCCAAGAGACTCACTTCAGCTGCTAGAGCAGCCTCCTCCAAGACTGAAAATAAGAGATAATTAACAGGGAATATAAAAAGAGCAGTCTGTGGGGACAGGATGGCACTTCACACACACAAAAAAAAGCTCAGAGTTATTTGCATAAATTAGGATGGTCTGCATCTCGCAGCTTCGGCTCTGCTTTTCCCATTATCCTCCAACTTTCCCATTTAATTAGTTCCTCCCGGACTGTCAGGCAGAGATAAAGAGAGACATGTGCCTTGTAGCGGCGCTCCCATGCCCCCCTCCGCTGTTGCAAACGGCGGGACGGGGGGGGGGTGGAGAAGTCGGGGAGGGGTCCCACGACAAATAAAATTAATCTTTTTTGACTTTGTGGAGAAAGGTGGCGGGCATGATGAGACGCTCTCACTGGGGAGTCAGCACAAATCCGATCAGTGAGGAGATATAATTTAAGGCGACGGGGGAGAAAGAACACAAAGCATTGAGGGCAGTATTCAAACTCATCCCCACCCCCCTACTCCCCCAAAAGCCTCTTCACATGACAGAGAAGCAACAAATTGCTCAGGCTGTTTCTATCTGATAGAGACATACGTTTTGGAGATAATCCCTTGTTCATGGAGCTGATGCACCAACTCTGATCTGCCCACTTGTCTCTCGATATTCAGTCCCTCCCTCCACTTGCCTCCTCTGCGCCAGACCCCAGGCAGCAAACATCACCGGCCCCACAACTTGCCCTTCTCACATCATCATCACCACCAGACCAACACGTCCCCTGTAACCTCTGTCCGGCGAGCTTTAGACCACAAAACTCCCTTCAAACCACAACCACTTCTCCCAGTCCCGACTCTCTCATTCTCCCCATACCGCACTGTCAGAGGGTCAGTGCTGAGGGAGCACCGCACTGTCAGAGGGTCAGTGCCAAGGGAGCACCGCACTGTCAGAGGGTCAGTGCTGAGGGAGTGGGCACTGTCGGAGGGTCAGGGCTGAGGGAGTGCGGCACTGTCAGAGGGTCAGTGCTGAGGGAGTGGGCACTGTCAGAGGGTCAGTGCTGAGGGAGTGGGCACTGTCAGAGGGTCAGTGCTGAGGGAGTGGGCACTGTCGGAGGGTCAGTGCTGAGGGAGCACCGCACTGTCAGAGGGTCAGTGCTGAGGGAGCACCGCACTGTCAGAGGGTCAGTGCTGAGGGAGTGGGCACTGTCAGAGGGTCAGTGCTGAGGGAGTGGGCACTGTCGGAGGGTCAGTGCTGAGGGAGTGGGCACTGTCAGAGGGTCAGTGCTGAGGGAGTGGGCACTGTCGGAGGGTCAGTGCCAAGGGAGCACCGCACTGTCAGAGGGTCAGTGCTGAGGGAGTGGGCACTGTCAGAGGGTCAGTGCTGAGGGAGTGGGCACTGTCAGAGGGTCAGTGCTGAGGGAGTGGGCACTGTCGGAGGGTCAGTGCTGAGGGAGTGGGCACTGTCAGAGGGTCAGTGCCAAGGGAGCACCGCACTGTCGGAGGGTCAGTGCTGAGGGAGTGGGCACTGTCGGAGGGTCAGTGCTGAGGGAGCACCGCACTGTCAGAGGGTCAGTGCTGAGGGAGTGGGCACTGTCAGAGGGTCAGTGCTGAGGGAGTGGGCACTGTCGGAGGGTCAGTGCTGAGGGAGCACCGCACTGTCAGAGGGTCAGTGCTGAGGGAGTGAGCACTGTCAGAGGGTCAGTGCTGAGGGAGTGGGCACTGTCAGAGGGTCAGTGCTGAGGGAGCGGGCACTGTCAGAGGGTCAGTGCTGAGGGAGTGGGCACTGTCAGAGGGTCAGTGCTGAGGGAGCGGGCACTGTCAGAGGGTCAGTGCTGAGGGAGTGGGCACTGTCGGAGGGTCAGTGCTGAGGGAGCGCCGCACTGTCGGAGGGTCAGTGCTGAGGGAGTGGGCACTGTCAGAGGGTCAGTGCTGAGGGAGTGGGCACTGTCAGAGGGTCAGTGCCAAGGGAGCACCGCACTGTCAGAGGGTCAGTGCTGAGGGAGTGGGCACTGTCGGAGGGTCAGTGCTGAGGGAGTGGGCACTGTCGGGGGGGTCAGTGCCGAGGGAGTGGTCACTGTCGGAGGATCAGTGCTGAGGGAGTGGGCACTGTCGGAGGGTCAGTGCTGAGGGAGTGGGCACTGTCGGAGGATCAGTGCTGAGGGAGCGGGCACTGTCGGGGGGGTCAGTGCTGAGGGAGTGGGCACTGTCGGAGGGTCAGTGCTGAGGGAGTGGGCACTGTCGGAGGATCAGTGCTGAGGGAGTGGGCACTGTGGGAGGATCAGTGCTGAGGGAGTGGGCACTGTCAGAGGGTCAGTGCTGAGGGAGTGGGCACTGTGGGAGGATCAGTGCTGAGGGAGTGGGCATTGTCGGAGGGTCAGTGCTGAGGGAGCGCCGCACTGTCGGACGGTCAGTGCTGAGGGAGTGGGCACTGTGGGAGGATCAGTGCTGAGGGAGTGGGCACTGTCGGAGGGTCAGTGCTGAGGGAGTGGGCACTGTGGGAGGGTCAGTGCTGAGGGAGCGCCACACTGTCGGAGGGTCAGTGCTGAGGGAGTGGGCACTGTCGGAGGGTCAGTGCTGAGGGAGTGCGGCACTGTCGGAGGGTGAGTGCTGAGGGAGTGGGTGCTGTCGGAGGGTCAGTGCTGAGGGAGTGGGCACTGAGGAGTGGGCACTGTCGGAGGGTCAGTGCTGAAGGAGTGGGCACTGTCGGAGGGTCAGTGCTGAGGGAGTGCCGCACTGTCGGAGGGCCGCACTGTTTGCCCCTCTGGTGAAAGACCTCCTGTTGAAGAAGGATTCACTCCTGTCTCCTGGTCAATACACTTCAAAAATACTTGATTGTTGTGAAGCACTTTTGGACATGTAAGGTGCTATATAAATGCAAGATGTTCTATTGTTGTCGATAATGTGTAGTAATCTTCAACTGACATTGAAATGTACTTCTGCTGCACACATTGTACTTCCCCATACTGACTCCTTCTACATTTTATCCTTCATTTGAAATCCTTTCATCGTCCTGGCCTTCCCTGTCTCAGTAATATTCTCCAGTCTTTCCCAGCCCAACACCCTCCTTATCTCTATAATCTCCTCCCACCCTACACCCTTCCCTATCTCTGTAACCTTCCACAGTCCCAAAACTCTCCCGATGCCTGTTACCTCCTCCAGAGCTAACAACTGTGCTTATCCTGCAACCTCCCCCAACCTAAAGCCTCCTATTTCGGTAACCTTCTCCAGCTGCTACGCTCCATCTTATCTCTGTAACCACCCTGATTCCTACAACACTCTCCAACTCTGTAACTTCTTCCAATACTCGAAACCATCCCTCGCTGTCTGTAACCACCCCAGTCTCTACAACCCGCCTTGATCTCTGTCATGTCGTCTAGCCCCTCACCTCCCCAAGATATCTGTGCTCCTCTAATACAGGCCTTTTGCATATTGGATTTTAATCATTCAGTTTTCAACCGTTCCTAATCTCTCTGCTTCTCTGTTATCCTGGTTTTTCTTTCTGTTCGTTTTTTTTATGGGATGTGGGTGTCAACTGGCTGGGCCAGCATTTATTGCCCATCCCTAGTTGCCCCTTGAGAAGGTGGGGGTGAGCTGCCTTCTTGAACCGCTGCAGTCCTCCTGCTGTGTGTTGACCCGCAATGCTATTATGGAGGGGATTCCAGGATTCTGATGCAGCGACAGTGAAGGAACGGCGATATATTTCCAAGTCAGGATGGTGAATGGCTTGGAGGGGAAACTGTAGGTGGTGGTGTTCCCATGTATCTGTTAAACACTGTCAGCCTCTGCCCACATTATCACTGATATCTCTGTACTTGGATTCGTATCAAATTTTACTGGACGGTTAGTCCTCTGAATGTTGTGCTGTGGTAAAGTTGCTATATCAATACACGTTATTGTTGGCTGATGATAGGTTCCTGACCAATCGGCAAGTTTGTACTGTCTCTCTTCACCATCATCACTGACTGAAGTGTGTAAAGTTCTGGGGGGCACAGACAGGGTGAGTAGAAAGCAGCTGTTCCTCTACCTCAAAGGGTCAATAACAAGAGGCCATCATTTGCAAGTGAGAGGTTTCGATGGAAATTTGAGGAAAAGCTTTTTCTCCAAGGAGGGTGATAGCAATGTGGGATGCCTTGTCCAGGAGGCAGGAAACCTCACAATCTCGAACAGGTACTTGGATGAACACTTGAATTATCATAACATTCAAGGCTATTGTGGGACTAGTGTTTCTAGTAGTGTAGACAATGCAGACTCAATGGGCTGAAGGGCCTCTTCTGTACTGTATTCTATGCTTCCCCACTTGCCATTGTGATCACTGGCTTGATGTTATTAATGAATCAGCCAAGACTTTGCCAAAAACTCCATGCATCCAATGATATCTCCTGCCTCAGAGATAATGGGAACTGCAGATGCTGGAGAATCCAAGATAACAAAGTGTGAAGCTGGATGAACACAGCAGGCCAAGCAGCATCTCAGGAGCACAAAAGCTGACATTTCGGGCCTAGACCCTTCATCAGAGACTCTCTGATGAAGGGTCTAGGCCCGAAACGTCAGCTTTAGTGCTCCTGAGAGACTGCTTGGCCTGCTGTGTTCATCCAGCTTCACACTTTGATATCTGCTGCCTCATTCAGTACTGGATGCGACAACATTCAAGAAAATCTCATCATGGACTGCAATTGTTCAAAAAGTAGATTGTCTCCCTGCTTTTCAAGGCCAGACAGACGTGGGCAATAAAACCCAACCTCTCAAGAATTGTTTTAACATCTCCTGCACTTTATAAAGAATCAGCAATAAAACTGCACAGATGTATCTGTTTAGTTTTTTGAGTTATTTATTCATTGTCATATATATCTAGAAAGATACTGTGAGAAGTGTTTTGGGCCACAATCTGGCACCATTTTGACACATCCATTATGTAATTACACTAATACATGAATTACTATTTAATTATTTCCATATGCCAACATCTTATGAGAACACTAGCATATTTCGGATATAACTCTGTTCTGATTTATTAGTTATTAATATGCACAATGATGCCTTCTCTAAAGAATTGCAGGTTTTACACGATCACATTATAAAATTGCCTACAATTACCAAACTGATTGAAATGAACAATGCCAAGAGTTCTATGATATTAGTCAGTACAACCTGCTGCCTATTCAACAGTAGTGTTGGCTGAAAGAAGGATATTGGAAACCTGTTCAAAGATGCGCAGGGTAGGGCGGATTGGCCATGCTAAGTTGTCTCATAGCGTCCAGGGATGTGTAGGTTAGGTGGATTAGCTATGGGAAATGTGGGGTTACGGATATAGGTTGGATCTGGGTGGGAAGCTCTTCAGAGGGTTGGTGCAGACTGGATGGGCTGAACGGTCTCTTTCTGCACAGTAGGGATTCTGATTCTATAATTATAGAATCTTCTTGTTTGATAGGGAGGAGCCGGGACATTTAAAAAGGTAGGGTCCCACTTCCTGTTCCATTCCTCTCCATTTTCCGATGGACAAGAGTCCCATTGGACCCTGGCAGACACCTCATTGTTAAATAGGAAAAGCAATCCCAAGAATATTTGTGCATCCACCTCCAGCATGTTGCACTGACCATGGCAGCCATGACAGTCTACTGGTCGAGAAACCGAGGATACCAATTTTACTTAGCTTTCACGAGTTCCTCTGTATGTTCAGGATGAGGAAAAGTGATTCCTCTGGATCCCACAAGAAATGTCCAGGTCTCTGTTGACCTCGCCTACTCTGATATCTTCTGTCATAAAAGGTTGACACCCATTCGTAAAATGTCCCTTAATCTGGACTCACCTGCAACAGAAAATATTCTTTCCAAATCCAATTCATCACGACTGTTCAGGATCTTGTACACTTCAATCCAATCACTCATCACTTTTCCACATTCCAATGGAAACAAGCCCACTCTGTCCAACCTATCCTCATAAGACAATCTGCTCATTCTAGGTCTCCATTTCCTCTCAACCATCTCCAAAGCATTTACATCCTTCCTTAAATAAGGAGACTAAAACTCCACACAGTATTCGAGATGTGGTCTCACCAATATAACCGAAACGTTAACTTTTTTTAATTCATTGATACTATGTGTGTACTGACAGCCAGGCCAGCAATATTATTATATATTATCCACTTCTAAATGCCCTGAGGGTAGTTAAGAGCCAGTCACATTGCTTACAGCTCCGGTGTCACATATAAGCCAGACTGGTAAGGATGGCAGATTTCTTCATTAAAGGTGACAGTGGTCACATTGTTGGCATTAGGCTAGCATTTTACTCAAGATTTTTAAAGTTGAGTTCAAATTTGCCACGTCCCCAGACTGTTACTTAGCCTGAGGTTCTGGATACTAGCATGGTGATATTACTACAATACCATTGCTTCCCCCTAACTAACTTATTTAAAAGTTCAATTCCTCTTGTAACAAAGGAATAGCATTTCACTAGCTTTCTTAATCACTGGTCTTACCTACGCAGTAACATTTTGTGAATCATACACTCAAACCCCTCACTCCCTGCACCTCAGAATTCTGCATTCAGTCTCCAATTAGACAAACAGATCAAAAACGTATGAAAACATTTATGACAGAAAGAGCGGCAAGTAATTGATAAATCAATTTAAACTAAAGAAGATAAAACATTTGATTCAGTTGAGATTGTATTTGCATTTAATAGATTATTTAGGAAAGAGACAGCAAAGGCACTGATCGAGGGCCGAAGGGCCTGTACTGTGCTGTAATGTTCTATGTTCTATATGTGTATAAACTCATTTGGAAAGGGAACAGTGCCAGAGCAATAATAAATAAATTGCTGTGGATGCTGGAAATATGAAATAAAAAGTAAAAGTGTTGGAACTACTCAATTGGTCTGGTAACATTTGTGGAGAAGGAGTTAATATTTCGATTTGAATATGAACAAAGTCCCAAAGATACAACTCTATTAATCTTCCCACAAGTAGTGCCAGAGGACTGTTGGACACTTAATGTGGTTCCTACATCTGAAAATGATGATAGGACAAAGCCCAAAAAAGCCACACACAAATTAATTTAACATCAGTGTTAGGAAAGATAATGAAATTGTTAATCAAAGCTGTAATGGAAACTCTGTAGTAACTGAAGATATAATAAAGGGCAGTCAGCATGTTTTCCAAAAGGCAGCCTTACACTTAACCAACCAGACTAAATTATTTGAAGGATCAACAAATAAATGAGAGAAGTGCAATGGACACAATACTTGGATTTCCAAAGAACCTGCGATAAATGACATAGTACATAGTATTCTTGTGGTTCAGTGGCAGTCGGACTTTTCCCTTGTTTTGAAAATGTTCATGACTGTGGCATCTCGGAGCTCCCCCTGGTCTACTAGCAGGAGGCCCAATTTCTTCTGTAGCTTATAATGAATCAAGATTTTCAAGGATCAAGAATAATAGGGGCTTGAATGGCCGGTTCTTATTTTGCCAAGAGGACACAGATCTGTACGGTTTGCAAGACAAGCAAATGTGATACGAGAAAAAACGTTTTAACGCGGCGATTGGTTCAAGTCTGGAATGCACCAGCTGCAAATGTGCTGGAGGCAGGTTCAAGCAAGGCATTCGAAGGGCACTGGATGATTCTTTGAATAGAAACAATGTGCAAAGGTATGCGGGTGGGGGGGGGGGCGGTGGGGGGGAAAGGCAGGAAAATTACGTTAAGTCATGATGCTCATTTGGACAGCTGGTGCAGACATGACGGGCTGAAAGGCCTCCCTTCAGTGCATCACGACATTTCTGTGATTCTGTGAATAGTGGTGTAGGCTTCATGGGCCAAATAGTCAACTACTGCTTCAATTTTCTATATTTCTACATCCACAAAAGGAACCAATTCAATGGACCATCTGTTGCTTGCACCTCAATGTTTCTGGCCCGACCTACACGCAAGTGTCCAGGTGACCATTTGAAGTCATAGGGAAAGTGATGAAATGGTTAGCAAGTTACCTATAAAGCAGAGAAATTGAGAAAAAGCATTAAAAGTCATTCCTCAGACTGGTAATTGATTGGCAGTGGTGTTGAACAAGGATCACTGCCAGGACCTCTGTTGTTCACCACTCACATTAACAATTTGACCTCAAGGATTGCAAATATAATTAAAGGTAAATTTGCAGATGACAATGAGTTGGGGGAACAATTAAAACAGATGAGGACTGCTATAAAATACAAGAAGATATTAATAAACATACCCAATAGGCATTTAATTAGCGAATGAACTTCAATCTTGGTAAATGCTAAATGGTACATTTTAAAAGTAACATAAACCTGATACATCCAGAGTATTTGGTGATGGGTAGTAAGTGTGGTCTAGCCTGTGATGTTCACATCCCGTGAATAATTTTGCTTTTTTATAATCCCTGGAAGTGTCTAAATGTGGTAGAAAAGCAGAGAAGTCTGAGGGTGCAGTTGAACAGTTTATGTTTACAAAAAAGCACAGAGATATATTTCTCAGGAGACACATCTGAAAATCAGAAAGATCATGTAAAAAGTTTTTAAAAATTCCTGGAAATGCTCAGCTGGTCTGGAAGTATCAGTGGAGAGAGAAAACCAGTTTCAGTTCTGATGAAAGCTAGTTCATCAACCGGCAACATTAAGTCTGATTCTCTCTGAGACGCTCCCAGATCTCCCCAGAGATGCAGAGCATCATCTGGTCTTATTTCAGACTTCAGCAACCGCAGTTTTTTGATTTTATACTAGAGGCTGAGTTAAACTTATCTTGAATTATAGTGAGGCCAGACTTGATGAACTGTGAGCAATCTGGTCTCCATAATATGAAAAGGATGTGGAGGCACTGTGGAAGGTGCAAAAGAGCCATACTAGGGTGATAACAGAACAGAGAATTTACAGGCGACAGGAAAGATGGAACAGGCTGGGGTTCTCAAGAAAACCAAAGATTAAGGGTGACCTGGTAGAGATCTTTAAGAATATTAAAGGGTTTGTTACTGTAGAGACCACAGTTGCATGAGGACATCAAAACTATGGTCTATTGATATAAACAGTCACGAATAAAACCAGTCGGAAATTCAGGAGTGAGCTCTTTACTCAGAGTGGTACGAATGTGGCATTCCCTATAACTAGCTGCATTTGAGGCAAGAGCAGATACATTTAAGAAAAAACATGATAAACACATGAGGGAGAGAGGAGCAGAAGGCAACGCTGATGGATAGATGCTCATGTAAAGCACCAACATTTACTTCTGCCTTCAAACTATCAAACCTTCTTCAAATGAAGAAAAGGACAAAATTGTGTAGTGCAACCCATTCATACAATATCTTCTTCAATCAGCTATTGGATGGCTTGGATTGAAATCAAATCCAGCGACAAAATATCGGGTCATTTGGCCAACATGCCGTGGCAGCTCTTGGACAGAGCTGTTCAATTGTCCCACATTATTGCTCTTTTCTCATAGCCCTGCTAACGTTTGCTTTCCAAGTATTTATCCAATTCCCTTTTAGAATTTTCTTTCACCTTTTCAGGCAATGAATTTCAGGTAACAATGAAATGTGTAAAAAGAAATCACCTCATCTCCCCTCTGATTCTTTTGACTATCTCCTTTTTAATTATGTCTTCTGGTTACCAAGCAGTGAGAATAGTTTCTTCTTATTTAGCAGAACTCTTCATGATTTTGGTCAATCTATTGAACTCAGCCAGCTACATAAATACTGTGGCTAAAAGAACAGGTTAGAGGATGGAAATTCTGCAGCAAGTAACTCAACACCTGACTCCCATCTACAAGGCACTATTCAGGAGTGTAATAGAATACTCCCCACTTGCCTGGATGAGTGCAGCTCCAACAACACTCAAGGAGCACCAAATCCAATCCCAGTAATTACTGCCCCATCAGTCTACTCGCAATCATCAGTAAAGTGATAGAATATGTCATTGATAATGCTATCAAAGCAGCACTTACACAGCAATAACCTGTTCACTAATATTCAGCTTAGGTTCCGTGAGGGCCATTCAGCTCCACACCTCATTACAACCTAGGTCGAGACACAGTGAGATAAGACCATTAGATTTGGATCAGAATTAGGCCATTTGGCCCATCAGGTCTGCTCTGCCATTCGAGCATCATTGATATGCTTCAAAATCCTGTTTCCCCTGCCTTCTCCCCATAACACTATACTCCCTTAGCAATCACTAACCTATCTATCTCACAGTGAAATATACTCAATGACTTGGGCCCCACAGCGTTCTGTGGCAATGAGTTCCACAGATTCCCCACCCTCTGGCTGAAGAAATTCCTCCTCACCTCAGTTCTAAAGGGTTGTCTCTTCACTCTAAGGCTGTGCCTCTGCGTCCTGGTCTCTCCTACTAATGGAAACATCTTCTCGAGGTTCACTCTATCCAGATCTCTTAGTATTCTGTAAATTTCAATGAGGATCCCCTCCCCAACCCCGTTTATCATTCTAAACTCCATTGAGTACAGACCCAGAGTCCCACTGCTGTTGGCAACACCCAGGCCAGTCACTCTGGATAGCGGCTTCGACTGCATCATCAGTGCAACTGGATAAGTCAGAGGAAACTGAATGTCTCATCCCAGCTCTTGATGGGAATGGGAAGATGCCAATTTTCAGGATATCTCCAGCAATCCTGCAGATAGAGCAAAATGAAGGTATAGCTGGGGGCAGACAGGTCTTCCCAGGATAGATTCCTGTATGAGACCCGAACATTCTTGGTCAGATACAATGATGTCAAGCCAGTGTTCTTCTGTGGCTGCTTCCTCCTGCCAGCTGACTATTAGCCACAGGAAAACCAGCAGGTCTCAGGGGGATGTGGAAGGTGAATGTGAGACCGTTGACCTCAGAAAGTATCAAGGAACTCAAAGGCAATTTCAAAGGTTTGAGAACCAAGAAACCCCTCTTTGAGTCTCCAACATACCGGAGAGATGCAATAAAGGTGAACATCAAGGGATTTTTGAACACCGAGAGGTGTTCGGTGGTGGCGAGTGAGAAGGGAAGAATTGTCCCATAGAGTTGTAGAGTCATATTGATTAATTTGATTTGATTTGTTACAGTCACATGTACCTAAGTACAGTGAAAAGTGTTGTTTGTGAGCCATACAGGCAGATCGTAGTAAATAAGGACATACAGATCACAGATGCCTAGACAGAGTGAGGCATACAGGTTACACTACATGGGGGGGACAAAGCAAGATCAACATTACTTGAAGTTAGAGAGCTCATTCATCAGTCAACTAACAGCAGGAAGAAGCTGTTCTTGAACCTGCTGGTGCACGTGTTCAAGCTTCTGTGTTTTCTGCTTGATGTAACAGGTTGTATTAGAGCGTTACTGGGACGTGAGCGGTCTTTGATGATTTTGGCGACCTTTCCACTGCCACGAGAAGTGTAAATGGAGTCCGTGGATGGGATGTTGGCTCCCGTGATAGTCTGGGGTGTGCACAGCCACTTCTGTAGTTTCTAAGCAGAGCAGTTGCCGTACCAGGCCATTATCCACCCAGACAGTATGCTATCAGTGGCACATCTGTAAAAGTTGGTGAGGGGGCTTATGGACATGCCAAATTTCCTGAGCCTCCTGAGGAAGAAAAGGCATTGTTGTGCCTTCTTGATTGTCGTATTTATGTGCAAAGTCCAGGACACATTGTTAGTTATCATCAATCCTGGGAACTTGACGCTCTCAACCCACTCACCGTCTGCTTCGTTAATGTAGATGGGGCTGTGTTCTCATAGAATCATACAGAATGGAAACAGACCCTTTGGTCCACCCAGTCCATAGCCAAAATCATCCCAAACTAAACTAGTCCCCCTGACTGCTCCTGGCCCATATCCCTCCAAACCTTTCCTATTCGGATACCTGTCCAAATGTCTTTTAAGCATTATATTTGTACCGACATCCAACATTTCCTTAGAACACTCATTCCACATGCAAACCACCCTCTGTGTAAAAAAAACTGCACCTCATTTCTTTTTTAAATCTCTCTCCTTTCACCTTAAAAATGTGCCCCTTAGTCTTGAAACCGCTCCCCCCCCAAATCCCAGGGAAAAGATAATTATGATTAACTCTGTTCTATGCCTCTCATTATTTTATAAACTTGTATCAGATTGCCTCTCAACCTCCTACGCTCCAGTGAAAAAAACTCCCAGTCTATCCAGCCTTTCCTTATAACTCCAACCCTCCATTCCCAGCAATATCCTGGTAAATCTCTTCGGAACTCTCTCTAACTTAATAATATCCTTCCTATAACTGAGCGATCAGAACTGGACACGGTATTTCTCACCAATGTCCTGTACAACCTCAACTTGACTTCCTAACTCCTATAGTCAAAGGACAGAGCAACGAAGGTATGCAAGCCAAACGCCTTTTTAACCATCCTGTCCTTATGTGACACAAACTTTGAAGAATTGTGTACCTGTACCCATAGGTCCCTCTGTTCTACAACATTACCCAAGGCCCTACCATTAATTGTATAATCTTTAAAAAGCTGCAGAATTTGCACAAACAGAGGCAGGGGGATGGTCAATTTGGGGGGAGGTGGGGGTGAGTGTGAGAGGCGTGGCAGTGTGAGGAGTGAATCAGTGTGAGGGGTGCGTAAGTGTGAGTGGGGTCAGTGTGGAGAGGGTCAGTGTGAGAGGATAGACAGGTCAGTGTGAGAGAGGTCAGTGTGAGGGGGTCAGTGTGGAATGTCAGTGTGAAGCAGTCAGTGTGGGTGGGGTCAGTGTGGGGTCGGTCAGTGTGAGGGGGAGGGCCAGTGTGAGGCATTTCAGCGTGGGGTGAGTAAGTGAGGGGGGGCAGTGTAGGCGGGGTCAGTGAGGGGGGTGAGTATGGGCAGGGTTGGTGAGGGTGTCAGTGTGAGGGGGTCAGCGTGCGGAGGTCAGTGTGGGGGGTGTTGTCAGTGTAAGTGAGTGGTGGGGGGGAGCTGAGTCTCAGTGATGGCTTTGGGAGTTTTATAGTCTGTCGGGGTACAGAGAAGGTTTTAATCGCCAAATTTCCCTGGTGAACTATCTTGATAAGTCAATTGGAAATCTCTCTGTCTCTATCTCTGAGTCAATGTTGTTTCAATTCCAGCTATTTATACATTGGAAATCTAAATTTCCCAAGCAATTCCCACATATTCCAAGTGGACTTGAGACCATCTTCCATGCACACTTGGTCTCTACCTGGAGACAAGGAGATATAGATTATCAAACCTCCCCTCACCATTGTCAGCTTCTCCAGATTATCCTCCAAACTGAAGTCAGTCGTAGCTGGAATAATTCTCATTAATCATTTCTCTTGCGATCCTTCCTCAAGTGTGATGCCCAGACTGGATCCAGTACTCTAGGTGAGGTTGGAGAAGTGTTCTACAAAGCTTCATCACAGTCTCATTGCTCCTGTACTCTGTACGTCTATTTAGAACACCCAGCATCCCTTATCATTAACTGGCCTCTCAACCTTTCCTGCCATCTTCAATGGTTTACGCCCATATACACCCAGCTCCTGACGTTCCAGCAAATTTTTGAATTGTGCCCTTTATATTACATTGTATCTCCTTGTTCGTCCTACCAAAGAGAATCATGTCACATTTCATTAAATTTCATTTGACATGTTTACCCTTTGTTGCAGCCTGCCTACATCTTTTTCTAGTTCTGTACCATCCTCCTCACAATTCACAATGCATCCAGGTTTTGTGTCATTCACACATTTTGAAATTGTGCCTAGTCTAGCTAATTAATATCAATCAAGATATTGTCTTGAAGGGTACTGAGATCAACGCCTACATCCTGCTTCCGATTGAAAACAAAAACCATAACTATTCACCACTCTTCCTTGCTTCCAGTCACTCAACCAATTTGCATCCATGTTGTCACCACACCGAGCGCAAATCCGTTGAGGGATACTTTTTAAATGCTTTTTCAAAATTTATATACACCACACATCAACTGCATTACCCTCATCAACGTTGACAGTTACCTCATCGAAAACTTCAGCACGTTTGACAAAACTCAATTGCCTTTAATAAAAGATAACAAGGCGTAGAGCTGGATGAACACAGCAGTTGTCCAGTTCCTCACTGTGGTTACAGATGATGCAAATATTTCTGCTAGGGGCTCTGCAACTTCTTCCCTAACTTCCCATAACTTCTTGGGATACACTTCATCAGGTTCCAGAGATTTAGCCACCTTTATGTTTTATAATACCTCCAGTACGTCCTCTTCTGTAATGTGAACTGTTGTCAAAATATCAGGATTTATTTCCCCAAGTTCCCCAAGGAAACAGAAGCTACAGGCTTGACAAGTATGTGAGAAGTGAGGAGTTGCCCTTTTGATAACAACAGTGCTTAGAGAGGATATTCTTAAGGAGTCATCAAATGAGGCCATATGGTTAGAACAGTGAAACAAGAAGGAGATGGTGACTCTGTTGGGACTGTATCATAGTCCCCTAAATACCCAGCGGGTACCAGAGGACCAAACATATAGAGAGATTGCAGATACCTGTAGGAATAACAGAGTAGTATTGTTTTGGAGTTTAATTTCTCCTGCACTGACCGGGCCACCTAGACTGTAAAAGGCCCAGACGGGGTGGAATTTGTCAAATGTATCCAAGAAAGGTTCCTCAATCAATATGTAGAGGACCCTATTCGGGAGGGTGCAACGCTGGACTTCCTCTCAGGAAATGAGGTCAGGCAAGTGACTGAAGTGTCAGTCAGAGAGCACTTTGGGCCACGTGACTACAGCTCTCTTAGTTTTAACATTGTATTGGAATAAGGTAGGGCAGGTCCACAGGTGAAGGTACTAAACTGGAGCAGGGCCAACTTTCAGGCCATTAGGCAGGATCGAGCAAAGGTCGAATGGGTGAGTCTGTTTGAAGGTAAAGGAACAACTGGCAAATGGAGGCTTTTAAAAGTGTGATTTCAAGAATCCAGGGACAGTATGATCTTGTTAGGGTGAAGGGAAAAGCTGGCAGGTTTAGGGATCCCTGGCTGATGAAGGATAGTGAGGCTGTGGTCAGGAAAAAGAAGAAGGCATACATTGGGTTTAAGCTATCGGGAGCAAGTGAATCCCTAGATGACTATAAAAATGTGTCGGAGCGCACTCAGAAGGGAAATTAAAAGAGCAAAAAGAGAGTATAAGGTTGATTTGGCAGATAAGGTTAAAGGTAGTCCAAAGGTTTTACAGCTATATTAAAAGGGTGCCTAGGGAGAGATTAGGTCCTCTTCAACGTCAGCATGGCTGTCTATGTGTGGAGCCACAGGAGACAGGGAAGATTTTTAACATTTACTGGGGAGAGAATCATGGATACTAAGGAAATAAGGGAAACAAGTGGGAATGTTTGTACTGCATACACATTACCAGACAGGAGGTGTTTGCAGCCTTAGAGCTCATTCAGGTGAATAAATCCCCTGGGCCTGATCAAGTCCACCCTCGGATGTTGTGGGAGGCTAGGGAAGGAATTGCAGAGGCCCTTACAGAGATTTTTGCTTCAACTTTAGCCATTGGTGAAGTTCCAAAAGACTGGAAGGTGGCTAATGTTCTTCCATTGTTTAAGAAAGGTAGCAAAGACAAGCCAGGGAACTACAGGCCAGTGAGGCAGACATCAGTGGTTGGCAAGTTATTGGAGCAGATACTGAGGAACTGGATCAACCAACATTTGGATAGTCAAGGTCTGGTTCAGGATAGTCAGCATGGATTTGTGTGTGGCAAGTCATGTCTGACAAACCTTTTAAAGATTTTCAAAGAGGTGACCAAGAGGATGGATGAGGGTAGGGCAGTGGATGTTGTCTATATGGACTTTAATAAGGCTTTGACAAGGTCCCACATGGCAGGCTAGTCATGAAGGTTCAGTTGCATGGAATCCACGGAGACCCAGTTAACTGGAATCAAAACTGACTCAATGGAAGGAAGTAGAGGGTGATGGCTGAAGGTTGTTTCTCAGATCTGAGGCCTCTGACTAGTGGTGTACCACAGGAGTCGGTGCTGGGACCACTGTTATTTGTTATTTAAGTAAATGATATGGATGTGAATGCACAAGTGGTTAGTAAGTTTGTGGATGCTACAAAATTAGGAGGTATCATTGATAGCGAAGAAGGTTATCAAAAATTACAGAGGGATCTTGATCAGATGGGGAAGTGGGGTGAGGATTTGCAAATGCAATTCAATACAGATAAGGGAGAGGTGTTGCACTTTGGAAAGTCAAACCAAGGTAGGACTTATGCTGTTAATTGGAAGGTCCTGAGGAATGTTGTAGAACAGTCAGACCTAGGAGTACAAGTACACAGATAACAAGGTGTAGAACTGGATGAACACAGCAGGTTGAATAGCATCGGGGAGCAGGAAAGCTGACATTTCGGGCCTAGACCCTTCTTCAGAGATTGAGGGGTGATCTTACTGAGGTGTATAAAATCATGAATGGCATGGTTAGGATGAATGAACATAGTCTTTTTCCCATGGATGGGGAATGGAAAACTAGAAGACATAGGTTTAAGATGAGAGGGGATAGATTTAAGGAGGATCTGAGGGACAACTTCTTCATGCACATAGTGGTGCATATGGAATGGGCTGCCAGACTAAGTGGTTGAGGCAGATACAATAGCAACATTTAAAAAACATTTGGATAAGTACATGGATACAAAAGGTTTAGAGGGATATGGGCCAAAGGTGCAAGTGGAACTAGCCGATTGAGCATCGTGGTCAGCTGAGATAACAAAGTGTGGAGCTCGATGAACACAGCAGGCCAAGCAGCATCTCAGGAGCACAAAAGCTGACGTTTCGGGCCTAGACCCTTCATCAGAGAGGGGGATGGGGAGAGGGAACTGGAATAAATAGGGAGAGAGGGGGAGGCGGACCGAAGATGGAGAGAAAAGAAGATAGGTGGAGAGGAGAGTATAGGTGGGGAGGTAGGGAGGGGATAGGTCAGTCCAGGGAAGACGGACAGGACAAGGAGGTGGGATGAGGTTAGTAGGTAGGAGATGGAGGTGCGGCTTGGGGTGGGAGGAAGGGATGGGTGAGAGGAAGAACAGGTTAGGGAGGCAGAGACAGGCTGGGCTGGTTTTGGGATGCAGTGGGTGGAGGGGAAGAGCTGGGCTGGTTGTGTGGTGCAGTGGGGGAAGGGGACGAACTGGGCTGGTTTTGGGATGCGGTGGGGGAATGGGAGATTTTGAAGTTGGTGAAGTCCACATTGATACCATTAGGCTGCAGGGTTCCCAAGCGGAATATGAGTTGCTGTTCCTTCGGGTGGCATCATTGTGGCACTGCAGGAGGCCCATGATGGACATGTCGTCTAAAGAATGGGAGGGGGAGTTGAAATGGTTCGCGACTGGGAGGTGCAGTTGTTTATTGTGAACCAAGCGGAGGTGTTCTGCAAAGTGGACCCCAGGCCTCTGCTTGGTTTCCCCAATGTAGAGGAAGCGACACCGGGTACAGTGGATACAGTATACCACATTGGCAGATGTGCAGGTGAACCTCTGCTTAATGTGGAATGTCATCTTGGGGCCTGGGATAGGGGTGAGGGAGGAGGTGTGGGGGCAAGTGTAGCATTTCCTGCGGTTGCAGGGGAAGGTGCCGGGTGTGGTGGGGCTGGAGGGGAGTGTGGAGCGAACAAGGGAGTTACGGAGAGAGTGGTCTCTCCGGTAAGCAGACAAGGGTGGGGATGGAAAAATGGCTTGGGTGGTGGGGTCGGATTGTAGATGGCGGAAAGTGTCGGAGGATGATGCGTTGTATCCGGAGGTTGGTGGGGTGGTGTGTGAGAACGAGGGGGTTCCTCTTTGGGCGGTTGTGGCGGGGGCGGGGTGTGAGGGATGTGTTGCGGGAAATGCGGTCAAGGGCGTTCTCAACCACTGTGGGGGGAAAGTTGCGGTCCTTGAAGAACTTGGACATCTGGGATGTGCGGGAGTGGAATGCCTCATCGTGGGAGCAGATGCAGCGGAGGCAGAGGAATTGGGAATAGGGGATGGAATTATCTCCAACACCATTCATGACCTCATCACCTCAGGGGACCTCCCACCCACAGCCTCCAACCTTATTATTCCCAACCCTGCACGGCCCGTTTCTATCTCCTTCCCAAAATCCACAAACCTGCCTGCCCTGGTCGACCCATTGTCTCACCCTGTTCCTGCCCCACCGAACTCATCTCCACCTATCTGGCTCTCTGATGAAGGGTCTAGGCCCGAAACGTCAGCTTTTGTGCTCCTGAGATGCTGCTTGGCCTGCTGTGTTCATCCAGCCTCACATTTTATTATCCACCTATCTGGACTCCATTTTCTCCCCTTTGGTCCAGGAAGTCCCAACCTACGTCCGTGACACCACCGCCTCCAGAACTTCCAATTCCCTGGCCCCCAACACCTCATTTTCACCATGGACGTCCAGTCCCTATACACCTGTATTCCGCATGCAGATGGCCTCAAGGCCCTCCGCTTCTTCCTGTCCCGCAGGCCCGACCATTCCCCCTCCACCGACACCCTCATCCGCCTAGCCGAACTCGTCCTCACCCTCAACAACTTCTCTTTCGATTCCTCCCACTTCCTACAGACAAAGGGGGTGGCCACAGGCACCCGCATGGGCCCCAGCTATGCCTGCTTCTTTGTAGGTTATGTGGAACAGTCCCTCTTCCACACCTACACAGGCCCCAAACCCCACCTCTTCCTCCGGTACATTGATGACTGTATCGGCGCCGCCTCTTGCTCCCCAGAGGAGCTCGAACAGTTCATCCACTTCACCAACACCTTCCACCCCAACCTTCAGTTCAATTGGGAATTGGGAATAGGAGATGCAATTTTTGCAGGAGGGTGGGTGGGAGGAGGTGTATTCTAGGTAGCTGTGGGAGTCGGTGGGCTTGAAATGGACATCAGTTACAAGCTGGTTGCCTGAGATGGAGACTGAGAGGTCCAGGAAGGTGAGGGATGTGTTGGAGATGGCCCAGGTGAACTGAAGGTTGGGGTGGAAGGTGTTGGTGAAGTGGATGAACTGTTCGAGCTCCTCTGGGGAGCAAGAGGCGGCGCCAATACAGTCATCAATGTAACGGAGGAAGAGGTGGGGTTTGGGGCCTGTGTAGGTGCGGAAGAGGGACTGTTCCACGTAACCTACAAAGAGGCAGGCATAGCTGGGGCCCATGCGGGTGCCTGTGGCCACCCCCTTTGTCTGTAGGAAGTGGCGGGAATCGAAAGAGAAGTTGTTGAGGGTGAGGACGAGTTCGGTTAGGCGGATGAGGGTGTCGGTGGAGGGGGACTGGTCGGCCCTGCGGGACAGGAAGAAGCAGAGGGCCTAGAGGCCATCTGCATGCAGAAGACAGGTGTATAGGTACTGGACGTCCAAGATGAAAATGAGGCATTGGGGGCCAGGGAATTGGAAGTTCTGGAGGCGGTGGAGGGTGTGGGTGGTGTCACGGACGTAGGTTGGGACTTCCTGGACCAAAGGGGAGAAAATGGAGTCCAGATAGGTGGAGATGAGTTCGGTGGGGCAGGAGCAGGCTGAGACGATGGGTCGACCAGGGCAGGCAGGTTTGTGGATTTTGGGAAGGAGATAGAAACGGGCCGTGCGGGGTTGGGGAATAATAAGGTTGGAGGCCGTGGGTGGGAGGTCCCCTGAGGTGATGAGGTCATGAATGGTGTTGGAGATAATTCCATCCCCTAATCCCAATTCCTCCGCCTCCGCTGCATCTGCTCCCACGATGAGGCATTCCACTCCCGTACATCCCAGATGTCCACGTTCTTCAAGGACCGCTACTTTACCCCCACAGTGGTCGAGAACGCCCTTGACCGCATCTCCCGCATTTTCCGCAACACATCCCTCACACCCCGCCCCCGCCACAACCGCCCAAAGAGGATCCCCCTCGTTCTCACACACCACCCCACCAACCTCCGGATACAACGCATCATCCTCCGACACTTCCACCATCTACAATCCGACCCCACCACCCAAGACATTTTTCCATCCCCACCCCTGTCTGCTTTCCGGAGAGACCACTCTCTCCGTGACTCCCTTGTTCGCTCCACACTGCCCTCCAGCCCCACCACACCCGGCACCTTCCCCTGCAACCGCAGGAAATGCTACACTTGCCTCCACACCTCCTCCCTCACCCCTATCCCAGGCCCCAAGATGACTTTCCATATTAAGCAGAGGTTCGCCTGCACATCTGCCAATGTGGTATACTGTATCCATTGTACCCGGTGTGGCTTCCTCTACATTGGGGAAACCAAGCGGACGCTTGGGGACTGCTTTGCAGAACACCTCCGCTCGGTTCGCAGTAAACAACCGCACCTCCCAGTCGCGAACCATTTCAACTCCCCCTCCCATTCTTTAGACGACATGTCCATCATGGGCCTCCTGCAGTGCCACAATGATGCCACCTGAAGGTTGCAGGAACAGCAACTCATATTCCGCTTGGGAACCCTGCCGCCCAATGGTATCAATGTGGATAATAAAATGTGAGGCTGGATGAACACAGCAGGCCAAGCAGCATCTCAGGAGCACAAAAGCCGACGTTTCGGGCCTAGACCCTTCATCAGAGAGGGGGATGGGGGGAGGGAACTGGAATAAATAGGGAGAGAGGGGGAGGCGGACCGAAGATGGAGAGTAAAGAAGATAGGTGGAGAGAGTGTAGGTGGGGACGTAGGGAGGGGATAGGTCAGTCCAGGGAAGACGGACAGGTCAAGGAGGTGGGATGAGGTTAGTAGGTAGCGGGGGGTGCGGCTTGGGGTGGGAGGAAGGGATGGGTGAGAGGAAGAACCGGTTAGGGAGGCAGAGACCGGTTGGACTGGTTTTGGGATGCTACCTACCTTCAGTTCACCTGGGCCATCTCCAGCACATCCCTCACCTTCCTGGACCTCTCAGTCTCCATCTCAGGCAACCAGCTTGTAACTGATGTCCACTTCAAGCCCACCGACTCCCACAGCTACCTAGAATACACCTCCTCCCACCCACCCTCCTGCAAAAATTCCATCCCCTATTCCCAATTCCTCCGCCTCCGCCGCATCTGCTCCCACGACAAGACATTCCACTCCCGCACATCCCAGATGTCCAAGTTCTTTAAGGACCGCAACTTTCCCCCCACGGTGATCGAGAACGCCCTTGACCGCGTCTCCCGCATTTCCCGCGACACATCCCTCACACCCCGCCCCCGCCACAACCGCCCCAAGAGGATCGCCCTCATTCTCACACACCACCCTACCAACCTCCGGATACAACGCATCATCCTCCGACACTTCCGCCATTTACAATCCGACCCCACCACCCAAGACATTTTTCCATCCCCTCCCCTGTCTGCTTTCCGGAGAGACCACTCTCTCCGCGACTCCCTTGTTCGCTCCACACTGCCCTCCAACCCCACCACACCCGGCACCTTCCCCTGCAACCGCAGGAAATGCTACACTTGTCCCCACACCTCCTCCCTCACCCCCATCCCAGGCCCCAAGATGACATTCCACATCAAGCAGAGGTTCACCTGCACATCTACCAATGTGGTATACTGCATCCACTGTACCCGGTGCGGCTTTCTCTACATTGGGGAAACCAAGCGGAGGCTTGGGGACCGCTTTGCAGAACACCTCCGCTCAGTTCGCAAAAAACAACTGCACCTCCCAGTCGCAAACCATTTCCACTCCCCCTCCCATTCTCTTGATGACATGTCCATCATGGGCCTCCTGCACTGCCACAATGATGCCACCCGAAGGTTGCAGGAACAGCAACTCATATTCCGCCTGGGAACCCTGCAGCCATATGGTATCAATGTGGACTTCACCAGTTTCAAAATCTCCCCTTCCCCTACTGCATCCCTCAACCAGCCCAGTTCGTCCCCTCCCCCCACTGCACCACACAACCAGCCCTGCTCTTCCCCCCCACCCACTGCATCACAAAACCAGTCCAACCGGTCTCTGCCTCCCTAACCGGTTCTTCCTCTCACCCATCCCTTCCTCCCACCCCAAGCCGCACCCCCCGCTACCTACTAACCTCATCCCACCTCCTTGACCTGTCCGTCTTCCCTGGACTGACCTATCCCCTCCCTACGTCCCCACCTACACTCTCTCCACCTATCTTCTTTACTCTCCATCTTCGGTCCGCCTCCCCCTCTCTCCCTATTTATTCCAGTTCCCTCCCCCCATCCCCCTCTCTGATGAAGGGTCTAGGCCCGAAACGTCAGCTTTTGTGCTCCTGAGATGCTGCTTGGCCTGCTGTGTTCATCCAGCCTCACATTTTATTATCTTGGAATCTCCAGCATCTGCAATCCCCATTATCTCTGTATCAATGTGGACTTCACCAGCTTCAAAATCTCCCCTCCCCCCACTGCATCCCAAAACCAGCCCAGCCTGTCTCTGCCTCCTTAACCTGTTCTTCCTCTCAACCATCCCTTCCTCCCACCTCAAGCCGCACCTCCATCTCCTACCCACTAACCTCATTCCACCTCCTTGACCTGTCCGTCTTCCCTGGACTGGCCTATCCCCTCCCTACCTCCCCACCTATACTCTCCTCTCCACCTATCTTCTTTTCTCTCCATCTTCGGTCCGCCTCCCCTTCTCTCCTTATTTATTCCAGAACCCTCTCCCCCTCCCCCATTTCTGATGAAGGGTCTAGACCCGAAACGTCAGCTTTTGTGCTCCTGAGATGCTGCTTGGCCTGCTGTGTTCATCCAGCTCCACACTTTGTTATCTTGGATTCTCCAGCATCTGCAGTTTCCATTATCACCATGGTCAGCTGGTCCAGTTTGAGCTGAATGGCCTGTTTCCATGTTGTATCATTCTATGACTCTAAGTTCTCTTACCTCTATTTCTTCTTCCGCAGTAAAAACCAACACAAAATATTCATGTCTCCTGAGGTTCAACAGATAGTTGATGTCATTGATCTTTAAGGAGTTGTATTCTCTCTCTCATTGTTCTTTTGCTTTTAACATATTTGTAGAATCCCTTTGGATTATCCTTAACCTTATTTTCCAAGGCTATCTCATATCCCCGCTTTGCTGTCTGGATTTCCCTCTTAAAAATTCCCTGAAACTCTTTATACTCTTCAAGAGATTCTCTGACGTTGACTATGTCTAATATATGATTCTTTCTTATTCGTGACCAGAACCTCAATATCTTTATTCATCCATTGTTCCCTATTCTTACCAGACTTACCCGTCACTACAACAGGAACATAATGCCTCTGAGCTCTCATCATCACACTTTTGAAAGCTCCCCACTTGTCCCTTTATCTGCAAACAGTCTACTCCAACCAACTTTTGAAAGTTCTTGTCTCAAACCATTAAAATTTTCCTTATTCCAATTAAGAACTTTAACTGTTATGGAAGGTTTATCCTTTTCCATAACTATTTTCAAACTAATAGAGTTATGATCCCTCATCCCAAGGAGATCCTCCATTAGCACTTCAGTCACTTGCCCTGCCTTACTTCCCAAGAGAAGGTCAAATTTTGCTCCCTCTCCAATAGGTACACTTATATATTGATAAAGAAAATTTTCTTGACCATGTTTAACAAATTCCTAACCATCCAAGCTTTTAGCACGACGGCAGTCCCAGTCAATGTTTGGAAAGTTAAAATCCCTTACTATTACAACTCTATTATTCCTGCATATATCTGTGATCTCTCTACATTTTTGCTCGTCAATTTTCTCTCTGACTGTTGGAGGGCCGATAGTACAATTCCATCAAGGTGATCATCCAGTTCTTATTTCTAATTTCTACCCATGTAGTTTTACTGGACAATCCCTCAGAAATATCCTCTCTAATTAGAGAAGTAATGTTTTCCTTAGTCAAAATTGCCATCCACAACCCCATCCTTCCTATTGCATCTAAAACCACGAACATTGAGCTGCCAGTCTCGTCCATCCCTCAGTGATGTTTCTATTACGGTTTTGATACTCCAGCCCCATGTTCGCATACAGGTCCTGGGTGCATTAACATTACCTGCAAAAGCCCTAGCATTGAAATAAATGTAGTTTAATTCTTCAGAGTTACTTTGTTCTCTGATTTGCTCTCATCGTCCTTTTCTAATTAACGTGCTCTTTTCTGATTCAAAACCATCTTCATCTGTCTTTCTATTTTTATTACCCTCTTTTTATGCTTCATTTCAACCATTACCTGTTTCCTCATGCCATTAGTTCTCATTTTCTTTCCCTTTCTCCCTTTTAAGAATGCAACTCAATTTTACCTCAACCAACTGATTTTCAAAGAGATACCACTATTTCTTTGGACAACAGTGTAGCACTGGAGCAAAACTGCATCCCAGGCTGCATCAGAGGATCAGGAAGGGTGACGTTTCGGGTTGGGACCCTTCTTCAGAAAAGTTTTGTTTGCCAATCTGTGATTCCAATTTATCAGGACCATATCGCTGAAGTTGGCCCTTCCCCAATTCATTACTTTTACTCTGAATTTTCCTCGTTCTTTCCCATAATGAACTGAGATCTTATGACCACTGGGCCCCAAAACACTCTCCTCATGACGCTTAATTTTAAAATCGTGCCCCCCAAAACCAGATACAGCAATCATTCCTTTCTTATTGACCCAGAAAAATAATGATCTTGTACTTGGTCTGAAAATATCTCGAATTCTTTTGTAGGATTTGGGTATCACTGGTAAGACCAACATTCATTGCATTTTCCTAATTGCCCTTGAATGGAATTGCGTGCTTGGCCATTTCATGCAGCAGTTACGAGTCAATCTCACTTCTGTGGGTCTGGATTCAAACTCAGGTTAAGACAAAGTCTTCTGTCCTGAGGGGCAAGTCACAAAACAGACAGATTTTTACAACATCTACAATGAAAGCTTCATGGTCACCTTTACTGAAATTACTTCAGAATTTTCCTTGAAATTGAAGCCTGTATGATGGGTTTATGAGGCCATGTCCCCAAGGCATTGGCCTGGTCTTCTGAATTAATAGTGGCATGACCATTGTGCTACACTCTCCCCCTTGTCTCTTCAGAAATTGTTCACCCCTCTCTGGACATTCCATATATTTCAGATAATACGTAGACAATAGTTTTTGCACCTTTCCCTGCATATTTCCTTGATATTTTTCCCACCACAGGGCCTGTAGAATACACCAAGTAGTGTAATGGCACCTTAATTATTTCTTTGCTCAAACCAAATGAATTCTGTCTTTGAGATAGCAGGAACTGCAGATGCTGGAGAACCTGAGATAACAAGATGTGGAGCTGGATGAACACAGCAGGCCAAGCAGCATCAGAGGAGCAGGAAGGCTGACGTTTCAGGCCTAGACCCTTCTTCAGAAAAATCTATCTTTCACTCCCCTCAGACACTCTCAGGCCCCAGCACTGGATTGTTTCCCTTAACAATTGTATCCCTTGTGGTGTGGCCGCACTTGGAGTGTTGGGCTTGTGGAATTCATTGCCACGGAGTGCAGTAGAGGCCGGGACAAAGAAACAAAGAAACCTACAGCATAGGAACAGGCCCTTTGGCCCTCCAAGCCTGCGTCGATCAAGATCCTCTGTCTAACCTGTCATCTATTTTCTAACGGTCTGTGTCCATTTGCTCCCTGCCCATCCATGTACCTGTCCAAATATATCTTAAAAGACGCTAACGTGTCTGTGTCTACCACCTCCGCTGGCAACGCGTTCCAGGTGCTCACCACCCTCTGTGTAAAGAACGTTCCACGCATATCTCCCTTAAACTTTCCTCCTCTCACTTTGAACGCATGACCCCTAGTAATTGAGACCCCACTCTCAGAAAAAGCTTTTTGCTATGCACCCTGTCTATACCCCTCATGATTTTGTAGACCTCAATCAGGCCCCCCCTCAATCTCCGTCTTTCTAATGAAAATAATCCTAATCTACTCAACCTCTCTTCATAGCTAGCACCCTCCATACTAGGCAACATCCTGGTGAACCTCCTCTGCACCCTCTCCAAAGCATCCACGTCCTTTTGGTAATGTGGCGACCAGAACTGTACACAGTACTCCAAATGTGGCCGAACCAAAGTCTTATACAACTGTAACATGACCTAACAACTCTTGTACTCAATACCCCGCCCAATGAAGGAAAGCATGCCATATGCCTTCTTGACCACCCTATTGACCTGCGTTGTCACCTTCAGGGAACAATGGACCTGAACACCCAGATCTCTCTGTTCATCAATTTTCCCTAGGACATTTCCATTTACTGTATAGTTCACCCTTGAATTTGATCTTCCAAAATGCATCACCTCGCATTTGCCCGGATTGAACTCCATCTGCCATTTATCTGCCCAACTCTCCAGTCTATCTATATTCTGCTGTAATCTCTGACAGTCCCCTTAACTATCAGCTACTCCACCAATCTTAGTGTCATCAGCGAACTTGCTGATCACACCACCTACACCTTCCTTCAGATCATTTACATATATCACAAACAACAGCGGTCCCAGCACAGATCCCTGTGGAACACCACTGGTCACAGGTCTCCAATTTGAGAAACTCCCTTCTACTACTACTCTCTGTCTCCTGTTGCCCAGCCAGTTTTTTATCCATCTAGCCACCACACCCTGGACCCCATGTGACTTCACTTTCTCCATCAGCCTGCCATGGGGAACCTTATCAAACGCCTTACTGAAGTCCATGTATATGACATCTACAGCCTCTCCTTCATCAATCAACTTTGTCACGTCCTCAAAGAATTCTATTAAGTTGGTAAGACATGACATTCCCTGCACAAAACCATGTTGCCTATCACTGATAAGCCCATTTTCTTCCAAATGGGAATAGATTCTATCCCTCAGTATCTTCTCCAGTAGCTTCCCATCCACTGACGTCAGGCTCACCGGTCGATAATTACCTGGATTGTCCTTGCTGCCCTTTTTAAACAAGAGGACAACATTAGCAAGTCTCCAGTCCTCTGGGACCTCACCCGTGTCTAAGGACACTGCAAAGATATCTGTTAGGGCCCCGGCTATTTCCTCTCTTGCTTCCCTCAGTAATCTGGGATAGATCCCATCCGGACCTGGGGACTTGTCCACCTGAATGTCTTTTAGGATACCCAACACTTCCTCCTTCCTTATGTCAACTTGACCTAGTGTAAGCAAACATCTATCCCTAACCTCAACATCCGTCATGTCCCTCTCCTCGGTGAATACCGATGCAAAGTACTTGTTAAGAATGTCACCCATTTTCTCTGAATAAGCGCATATCTTTGCTTCTTTGACCTTAAGTGGGACGATGGATGCCTTCAAGGCAGAGATCGACAAATTCTTGAACTCAGAAGGAATCAAGGGCTACGGGGAGAGTGCAGGGAAGTGGAGTTGAAATGCCCATCAGCCATGATTTAAATGACGGAGTAGACTTGATGGGCCGAATGGCGTTACTTCCACTCCTATGTCTTATGGTCTTATGGAGTATTACGTACAGTTCTGGTTGCCGTGTTACAGGAAGGATGTGGAAGCATTGGAAATGGTTCAGAGGAGATTTACCAGGATGTTACCTGCTGTGGAGGGAAGGTCTTATGAGGAAAGGCTGAGGGACTTGAAGCTGTTTTCGTTAGCGAGAAAAAAGGTTAAGAGTTGACTTGATAGAGACATACGAGATGATCAGAGGGTTAGATAGGGTGAACAGTGAGAGCCTTTTTCCTCGGATGGTGACGGCGAGCATGAGGGGACATAGCTTTAAATTGAGGGGTGATAGATATAGGACAGATGTCAGAGATAGGTTCTTTACTCAGACAGTAGTAAGGGAATGGAATGCCCTGCCTGCAACAGTAGTAGACTCACCAACTTTAAGGGCATTTAAATGGTCATTGCATAAACATATGGATGATAATGGAATAGTGTAGGTTCAATGGGCTTCAGATTGGTTTCACAGGTCGGCGCAACATTGAGGGCCAAAGGGCCTGTACTGCGCTGTAATGTTCTATGTTCTATGTTCTAACATTCGTCCCCTTTCTTTCCTTGCATATTTTCATGAATACCTTGAATCCAACAATATTAGAACAGAATAGCAATTTATTGTTTCTTGTATTTACGAAAATGTGAGATTGTGTATAAGACACCGCAACTGGCACCATTTTAATTACGGAAATTATGCAAAGAAATAACTGAGACAAAGTTAGGACAAAGTTCATCTTTTGTGCCCTCCATGACCATCTGGGTTTATGGAATGGCTGTGGGATCCCAGCCGTCCCTGAGGGCGCCAAAGCAAGGATTTCCAGACCAGACCCACCGCACTGTGACCACCAAAGCCGATATAGAAGCCTCTATATCACTGTTATAACAAGGAGGAACACAGCGGGCCCATCAAGTCGCTGACACTGAAGCTGTCGTTCAAACTGTTGCCAACCAAAGCTGCCACATTTACGAGGAATGAACCAGAACCACGATGTCACCTCTGCTATAGCTGTCACTGAAACCACTGCCAGGAGGAACGGACCAGACCCAACGACAATGAAGCCTTCCATAAAGCTGTGGCCACTATGGCCACAAGGAATGGACCTTCAGATTCTCCACTCTACTACAGCAGGCCCTCGCAAACACCTTCCTCCACCACAGCTACAGAAAGGGCGTACTTTGATAAGGAAAATAGAAATGAAGGATCAAAACAACAAAGGGAACAAGAAAGAACGCAGCTGGCCAGATAAGCGGGAGCTTATCAGCACAGAGCCCGAACACTTCCTACCCTGCCCCTACCACCACCTTGTAATTTGGTACCTTATTTGGTACCCACTCTTGCTATTTATTGAGTCTTGTCTCCATTATCACCATAATAACATATCCCACCATCGAGGCTTCATCCCAAATTCAGGAAAGTGACACTTTCAGTTGCCACTTTTGCCATCCATATGGCATCTGTATTTGAGATTGCCAACTTACTGCCAATTAGAGCTGAATTATGAGCAGTTAGGTGCCATGGGCCTGTGCCCACTAGGAACTGGATCAAGACTGTCCCAAACCGATTTCACTCAGGACACTGGCAGCTGTCAGGGAGAGACTTCCATCCAATTAGTCAGGGAGGGTGAAATCCTCAAACCGAGCTGTCACCTAGTCACACTGTCATTCCTGGACAATAAGTTTGAGACAATTGGCCTGTTGTGGGATACTTTTTTGGCAAGGAGAAAGTTTGGCGTCCCTAATAAGGGCACATGACGTTAATAACTCTTTAATGCTAGCCTGCCTGCTTTATATGTATCTCAAAAACCAAACGACACAGTCTTAAACAATACAGAACCCTACACCTACTAACCTGCTAATTGGGGACATATGTCTCCTAAAGGAATCATTCAGAAGAGACCCCTTCTGCTTCCATGCGCATTTCATTAGCATATAAGGCGTCGGATTGGTCGGATCTTCGTGACGTCGATATGTGGGTGGAGCCTAACATTTAAACGTGGTTCAGCAACAAAGTCAGATCCAGGTCTTTGTTATTCTGTTTCACCACCCACACCTCTGACCAGAAGTGAGGAGGGAGGGAAGAGACAATTGTAGCACAAATGCTTCTTTCAGGAACCCCATCCACGCCCATCCCATCACCCAACCCCCATCCCATCAAACACCCCCATCCCATCACTCACGCCCCTTCCCATCACTCACCCCCCGGTCCACCACTCACCCTCCACCCCATCACACACTACCCATCCTATCACTCACACCCTGTCCCATCACACAGTCCCCATTCCATCATTCACCCCTCTGTCCCATCACTCATCCCCTGTCCCATCACACACCGCCCCCGTCCCATCACACATTCCCCAACCCATCATTCACTCCCGTCCCATCACTCACCCCCAGTCCCATCACACACTCCCCGTCCAATCATTCAGCCCCCCAGCCCATCACTCACCCCCTGTCCTGTCACATACCCCCATCCCATCACTCACCCCCCCATCCCATCCCCCAGCCGTAACCTTCAACCACCCTCGTCCTATCTTCCCATCCCCACCCACACCTACTCCTCTCTCTGTCACCCACTCTGTAACCCACTCCTCCTGTCTCTTGTCACCCACTCCCCTCTCTAGACCCACGCCCAACTTCCTCTGTAACCCACTACACCCACTGAAACCCACTCCCCCACTCTCTCTATCCCACTCTCCTCTCTCTTACTTTCAAGAAAGAGATGGATAGAGCTCTTAAAGATAGTGGAATCAAGGGTTATGGGGATAAGGCAGGAACAGGATACTGATTGTGGATGATCAGCCATGATCATAATGAATGGTGGTGCAGGCTCGAAGGGTCGAATGGCCTACTCCTGCACCTATTGTCTATTGTCTATTGGCTCTCAATAACCCACTCCCCTCTGTAACCCATTCCCCTCTGTAACTCACTTGCCTTCCCGTAACTCACTTGCTCCCCCGTAACGCATTCCCCTCTGTGACCCATTAGAACATAGAACATAGAACAGTACAGCACAGAACAGGCCCTTCAGCCCACAATGTTGTGCCGACCATTGATCCTCATGGATGCACCCTCAAATTTCTGTGACCATATGCATGTCCAGCAGTCTCTTAAATGACCCCAATGACCTTGCTTCCACAACTGCTGCTGGCAACGCATTCCATGCTCTCACAACTCTCTGCGTAAAGAACCTGCCTCTGACATCCCCTCTATACTTTCCACCAACCAGCTTAAAACTATGACCCCTCGTGCTAGCCATTTCTGCCCTGGGAAATAGTCTCTGGCTATCGACTCTATCTATGCCTCTCATTATCTTGTATACCTCAATTAGGTCCCCTATCCTCCTCCTTTTCTCCAATGAAAAGAGACCGAGCTCAGTCAACCTCTCTTCATAAGATAAGCCCTCCAGTCCAGGCAGCATCCTGGTAAACCTCCTCTGAACCCTCTCCAAAGCATCCACATCTTTCCTATAATAGGGCGCCCAGAACTGGACGCAGTATTCCAAGTGCGGTCTAACCAAAGTTTTATAGAGCTGCAACAAGATCTCACGACTCTTAAACTCAATCCCCCTGTTAATGAAAGCCAAAACACCATATGCTTTCTTAACAACCCTGTCCACTTGGGTGGCCATTTTAAGGGATCTATGTATCTGCACACCAAGATCCCTCTGTTCCTCCACGCTGCCAAGAATCCTATCCTTAATCCTGTACTCAGTTTTCAAATTCGACCTTCCAAAATGCATCACCTCGCATTTATCCAGGTTGAACTCCATCTGCCACCTCTCAGCCCATCTCTGCATCCTGTCAATGTCCCGCTGCAGCCTACAACAGCCCTCTACACTGTCAACGACACCTCCGACCTTTGTGTCGTCTGCAAACTTGCTGACCCATCCTTCAATTCCCTCGTCCAAGTCATTAATAAAAATTACAAACAGTAGAGGCCCAAGGACAGAGCCCTGTGGAACCCCACTCACCACTGACTTCCAGGCAGAATATTTTCCTTCTACTACCACTCGCTGTCTTCTGTTGGCCAGCCAATTCTGTATCCAAGCAGCTAAGTTCCCCTGTATCCCATTCCTCCTGACCTTCTGAATGAGCCTTCCATGGGGAACCTTATCAAATGCCTTACTGAAGTCCATATACACCACATCCACAGCTTGACCCTCATCAACCTTACTAGTCACATCCTCAAAAAACTCGATAAGGTTTGTAAGGCATGACCTACCCCTCACAAAGCCGTGTTGACTGTATTTGATCAAGCCATGCTCTTCCAGATGGTCATAAATCTTATCCCTCAGAATCCTTTCTAACACCTTGCAGACGACAGACGTGAGACTTACCGGTCTATAATTGCCGGGGATTTCCCTATTTCCTTTCTTGAAGAGAGGAATTACATTTGCCTCTCTCCAGTCCTCAGGTACGACTCCAGTGGAGAGCGAGGATGCAAAGATCTTCGCAAGTGGCGAAGCAATTGCATTTCTCGCTTCCCAAAGCAGCCGAGGACAAATCTGATCCGGGCCTGGCGACTTGTCAATCTTAATGTTTGACAAAATTTTCAGTACATCAGCTTCCCGTAACTCACTTCCCCCCCTCTCTGTAACCCACTCCCCTCTGTAACCCATTTCCCACTGTAACCCATTCCCCACTCTCTCTATAACCCACTTCTCCACCTCTCTGTAACCCATTCCCCTCTATCTAATCCACTCACCCCTCCCTCTAACCCACTCCCCCTCTCTCTAACCTACTCCCCCTTCTCTCTAACCCACTCCCCCTTCTCTCTAGCCCACTGCCCCCCCCTCTCTCTAACCCACTCACCCCTCTCTCTAACCCACTCACCCCTTTCTCTAACCCACTCCACCCTCTCTCTAACCCACTCACCCTCTCTCTAACCCACTCACCCCTCCCTCTAACCCACTCACCCCTCCCTCTAACCCACTCCCCCTCCCTCTAACCCACTCCCCCCTCTCTCTAACCCACTCCGCCCTCTCTCTAACCCACTCACCCTGTCTCTAACCCACTCACCCCTCCCTCTAACCCACTCGCCCCCTCTCTAACCCACACCCCCTCTCTCTAACCCACTCACCCGTCCCTCTAACCCAGTCCCCCTCCCTCTAACCCACTCCCCCCTCCCTCTAACCCATTCCTCCCTCTCTCTAACCCACACCCTCTCTCTCTAACCCACTCCACCCTCTCTCTAACCCACTCCACCCTCTCTCTAACCCACTCACCCCCTCACTAACCCACTCCCCCCCTCTAACCCACACCCCCTCTCTCTAACCCACTCCCCCCTCCCTCTAACCCACTCCACCCTCTCTCTAACCCACTCCACCCTCTCTCTAACCCACTCCCCCCTCTCTAACCCACTCCCCCCTCTCTAACCCACACCCCCTCTCTCTAACCCACTCCCCCCTCCCTCTAACCCATTCCCCCCCTCCTATTTCGCTCCTAACCCTCACTGTGTCAGTGAAGTTGCCCGGGACAGAGTTGCGAGGCCAAACTCTGCCTGAAGCTGCCGTTCCCTCCTCCCAAGCAGAGTACCTCGGGTTCTGAACTAACCCTCTCCATTCCTCGGCCGCTGGGCAGCTGGGGGTTGCTCAGTACGCTGCGGGGAACATGGAGAGTGCAGCCCGGGGAACCAAAGTCCCCTCCCCCGGACTCCGCCGCAGACACTGCCCGCTCCACTTCTGTGGCATTTCCATCTCGGAGCGGCCAGGACCTACTTCTGGGGGTAAAGCATTCAAAGTGACTGTACCGTCGCCGAATCGTACACAATCCCGTGCATCAGCGAACTGTGCAGAATGTGAGGGTTAGATCAAACAGGGGAAACTTACATTTATACAGCGCCAGCAAAATCACGAAACCTCTCCACACATTTCACAATGCGGGCCCAGCATTTCTCGCCCGTCCCTAGTTGCCCCTTGAGAAGGTGGTGGTGAGCTGCCTTCTTGAACCGCTGTGGGCTCACCCACAATGCTATTAGGGAGGGAATTCCAGGATTTTGCCCCAGTGGCAGTGTAGGGATGGTGATGTATTTCCAAGACAGAATGGGGAATGGATTTGCAGCTGATGGTGTTCCCATGTGCCTGATGCCCTTGTCCTACGTCTGGAAGGTGCTGTCCGAGGGTCTTTGGTCAGTTGCATCTTGTAGATGGTACACACTGCTGCTACTGAGTGTCGGTGGTGGAGGGAGTGGGATGTTTGTGGATGTGGTGCCAATCAAGCAGCTGCTTTGTCCTGGATGGTGTTGAGCTTCTTGAGTGTCGTTGGGGCTGCCCCCATCCAGGCAAGTGGGGAGTATCCCATCACACTCCTGACTTGTGCCTTGTAGATGGTGGGACAGGCTTTGGGGAGTCAGGAGGTGAGTTACTCGCTGCAGTATTCCCAGCTTCTGGCCTGCTCTTGTAGCCGCTGTGTTAATGTGGTGAGTCCAGTTGAGTTTCTGGTCAATGATAACCCCCAGGATGTTGTTAGTAGGAATTCAGTGATGGTAACACCATCAAATGTCAAGGGGCAATAAGTGATGGTCCTAGCCTGGCATTTGTGTGGCTCGAATATTACTTGCCCCTTGTCAGTGCAAGCCTGGATATTGTCTGGATCTTGTGAAGTGCACGTGATCCCCACTTCTGACCTTATGATGGAGGGAAGGTCATTGATGAAGCAGCTGAAGATGGTTGGGCCGAGGACACTACCCTGAGGAACTCCTCCAGAGATGTCCTGGAGCTGAGATGTCTGACCTGAGGGCAAGACATTCACCCAGTACTTCAGGGTGAAGACTGTTGCAAAAGCTAGAGCCTTATCTTTTGCACTGATGTACTGGGCTTACTCCTAATAGAGGGCAATAATTACATTATAGTACAGAGAATGTAACTGAGCCACAAAGGAGATTTGAAGACAGTTGGCTGAAAGCTCAATCAATAAATTAGGTTTAAAGACACTTCTTAAAAGTGGGGAGGGAGGCAGAGGGTATTAGAAAAGAAATCCCAGAGCTTGCAACCCAGGCACCTGAAGGTACAGCCACAAATGATGAAACAATTAAAATTGAAGATGCTCAAGAGACCAGAATTAGAGGAGCACAGATATTGTGGCATATTGTGCAGCTGGAAGGCTTTGGAAGCAAAGATGAGAATTCTAAAACAAAATGTTTCTTAAGCAAGAGCCAACGTAGATCAGTGTGGACAGGAATGATAGAGGAACAGGACTTGCTACGAGTTAAGACGTGGACAGATTTGTTGTGGATTACCTCAGGTATACAAAGAACAGACTGTGTGAGATCAGCCAAGAGTACATGAGAATAATCAAGTCGAGGGCTCGATGAGCTGCGAGAGGGATGCTGAGAAAAATCTCCCTGCATACTGGCCAACACTCACAGGGCAGATACAAAATAATCCAAGATTGAGAAGATACCCCTCTATTTTTATGCCTTTTGCCACAGTAACCAATAACAAATTAGAAGCATAGAATGATTACAACACAGGAGGCTATTCAATCCATTGTGACTATACTCTTTGAAAAAGTTTTGTTATTCTCACACCATCCAGTCAGTGTAGTTCTACAAACGCTCTTTCAGCTCTAAATGGTTTCTTATTTGAAAACTGAATCTGCCTGTACCATATGCTCAGGCATTGCCTTCCAGATCCAAGTGTCAAATTGATTTATATTGTTTGAATGCTGCCATTTTTTCTTCTTAAATCATCTTAAATTGGTGTCCTTTACTTCTCAACCCTTCCACCAATGGGAACAGCTTCTCCCTGCCTACTCTGTTCAAACCTCTCCTCATTTTGAACACTTCAGCTAAGTCTCCTCTTACAATAGACAGTAGACAATAGGTGCAGGAGTAGGCCATTTGGCCCTTCGAGCCAGCACCACCATTCATTATGATCATGGCTGATCATCCACAATCAATATCCTGTTCCTGCCTTGTCCCCATAACTCTTGATTCCACTATCTCTAAGAGCTCTATCCATCTCTTTCTTGAAACTGTCCAGAGAGTTGGCCTCCACTGCCTTCTGGGGCAGAGCATTCCATTTATCCACCACTCTCTGGGGGAAGAAGTTTTTCCTCAACTCTGTTCTAAATGGCCAACCCCTTATTTTTAAACTGTGTCCTCTGATTCTGGACTCACCCATCAGCGGAAACATGCTTCCTGCCTCCAGAGTGTCCAATCCCTTAATAATCTTATACGTCTCAATCAGGTCCCCCTCATCCTTCTAAACTCAAGTGTATACAAGCCCAGTTGCAACATATGATAGTCCCGCCATTCCGGGAATTGACCTCTTTTTTAAGAAAAACACCCTCAGCTTCTCCAATTTATGCATGCAATTGAAATCCCATTCCTGGAATCACTCTTACTGGTCTTTTCCACACTGTTCCTAATGCCTTCACGTCCCTCCTAAAGTGCATTCCCCAGAACTGAATGCAGGAGTCTGTTCAGGCCAAACATTCGATAAAAGTTCAGGAAAAATTTCTTGCTTTTGTATTTACTGCCTCTATTTATAAAACCCATGTGACTAATATATTTCTCAACATCTCCCTTCAAGGGTCACTGGACCCGAAGTGTTAAGTCTGTTTTCTCCTCCACAGATGCTGCCAGACCTGTTGAGCTTTTCCAGCAACTTTGCTTTTGTTCCTGATTTACAGCATCCACAGTTCTTTTGGTTTGAATTTTGATTTATGCCTTTTATTACCATTTCTCATTCTTCTGATGTATCTCTTAACATTACTCTGCTTAAATTTTACCTGCTGTGCATCCATGCTATCTATCAGCTTAAATCACAGTGCTCCTCACTTGTGAAAATTTGTATCACGTTCTCGTGTGATATTGCTAATGAGCAGCATGAAAATGAAATATAAGGGGAATCTAGGATATGTTTTTGGGGAACACAGTAGCAAGGCAAAATCAGGTGAAACGTTGGCTTTGATTCGTCAAATAGCACGATGAGTACAATTCCACCAAATCAAACAAGAATGGGCAGGCTTTGGCAGAGAATAGTGCGGTCAGCCATTGTCAAAAGCTGCAGAAAAGGTGATAATTAACTTTTGTATTGACATGGACTTAGTGACTTTAATCGGGACCTTTTCCAACCATGCCAGCCCAAAGCTATCCATACAGTTTCCATGGGTGATTTTCCAATTTTAGTCATAGTCATGCAGCATAAAAACAGGCCCTTCAGCCCACTACATCTATGCCGGCCAACAAACACCAAACTACACAAAGTAAAAACAAAAGAACTGCGGATGCTGGAAGTCAAAAGCAAGAAGAGAAAATGCTTGAAAAACACAGCGGGTCTGGCAACATCCATGGAGAGAAAACAGAGTTAATGATTCAGATCCAGTGACCCTTCCTCGGCAATGATTATATTGATTGACTGATTTTATTGTCACGCGTGCCGAAATACAGTGAAAAGCTTTGTTTACGAGCGGTACAGGCAGATCACAGCAAGCAAAGGATGTACAGATCACAAAGACCTAGCGGCGTACAGGTTATGTTGCAGGTTACATTATTTGGGGCTAGAGGGTCCATTCAACAGTCTGATAACGGCCGGAAAGAAGCTGTTCCTGAATCTTCTTATGCTTGTGTTCTGGCTTCTACCTAATGGAAGAGATTGTAAGAGATCATTACCAGGTGCGATGGGCGTTTGATGGTGCTGGCCCCCTTTCTGCGGCTGCGAGCTGTGTAAGTGGAGCCCATGGATAGAAGGTTGGCCTCTCTGATGGTCTAGGCTGCGCACACCACCTTCTGTAGTTTCTTACAGTCCTGGGCAGAGCAGTTGCTGTACCAGGCGTTATGTACCCAGACAGTATGCTTTCAATGGTGCATCTGTAGAAGTTGGTGAGGGACCTTATGGATGTGCCATAGCTAGGAAAAAAACACTATATATATACTATGGAAGGTGTGGGGGAATTGAAAGGAGTAAATGATAGGTGGAGATGGAACCCAGAGAGATAAAACAGCTGGGCACACAAAGGAGTGGGTAAAGGTCAGCCTGGGAGAATCAGTGGCTGTTATCGGGAACTATTAGGAGCTCACAATGGGTTGTTTGTGATAGCAGTCCATGAGATAGTAAGGCCTGGTGTCCAGGGTTGGGTATAGCCTTGGGAGAAAGTGCTCAGCAATGAAAATGATTGAACTCAAAATTGAATCCAAAAGGTTACAGGGCTCCCAAGCAGAAACTGAGCTTCACTGGAGCACTGCAGCCAGTCCGAGACAGAGCTGTTGGCTAGGGAACACAGTGGTGCATTGAAGTGGCAGGCTTCAATCGGAAGCTTGGGGTCATTTTTGAGGACAAATTGTAAGTGTTCTGCAAAGAGGTTGTCCAGTCTACTTTTTGTCTCGCTAGTGTAGAGAAGACCACATTGTGACCAGCGAATACAGTAGAGTAGATTGTGTGTGATGTGCAGGCAAAATGGTGCCTCACCTGGAAGGTGTGTTTGGGGCCTTGGATAGTGAGAATGGAGGAGTTAAATGGGCAGGTGTTACACCTTCGGAGTTTGCAGGGATAGGTGCCGTGGGAGTGTGGGGGAGGTGATGGAAGTGAAGGAGGAGTGGACCAGAGTGTCCCAGAGGGAATATTTTTGAGAGAGAGCTTTTTCTGATGAAGAGTCTAGGCCCAAAACGTCAGCTTTTGTGCTCCTAAGATGCTGCTTGGCCTGTTGTGTTCATCCAGCTCCACACTTTGTTATCTCAGATTCTCCAGCATCTGCAGTTCCCATTATCTCTGTCCCAGAGGGAATAGTCCCTGTGGAGAGAGGGGAGCGGAATATGAGTCTGGTCATGTTTGGAGGTGATGGAAATGGCAGCTAATGATCTTTTGGATGTAGATGTTTGTCGGATGTTAAGTGAGGGCCAGGGCTGTTGCAGGAGGCAAGAGAAGGATTGAAGGCTGAGATGCAGGAGATGGGACAGAGACAGCTGAGGTCCATTAACTATGATGCCAGGGAATCCTCTGTTGAGGAAGAAGGTGGGCATTTCGGAGGCTCCCTTGCCAAAGTTTGCATCATCAGAACAGATACAACAGAGATGGATGAACTGGGAAAATGGAAAACAGTCTTTACAGGCAGGACGTGAGGATGTACAGCCCAGGTAACTGTAGCAGTCAGCTGGTTTATAGTGGATTTTAGTACCCCGTCTATCCCCAGAAATAGAAGCAGAGATGTTGAGGAAGGGAAGGGAGGAATCCAGAGTGGACAAGGTGAAGCTGAGAGTGGAGTGAAATTTGGAAATGAATTTGATAAATGTTTTCAATTTCAGATGAGAGAAGGAGGTAGCATCGATGATGTCATCGATACAGTGGAGAAAGAGTTGCGGCTGATGGCCAAACTAAGACTGGAACAAAGAATGTTCCGCATATCCCATAAAGATATAAGAGCAGCTGGAGCCTGTGCAGGTTCCCATGGTGATACCTTTGACCTGAAGAAAGTAGGAGGTGTTAAAGGAGAAGTTGTTGAGATTGAGGATGATCTTGGCCAGGCAGTGGAAGGTGCTGGTGGATGGGGACATTTCAGGCCTTTTCTCCAGGAAGAAGTGGAGAGCCCTGAGACCATCCTGATGATGAATGGATGTGTAAAGTTCTTGTTAGAATGTCAAATGAACAGGAGGATGAAATGGAGCTAGGGTCATCTCTGAACCATTGTGAGGTAGTGCTGATAGAGAGTGAGGTCAAATGTGTGCATAGGACAACACATGGCACTGAATGTGGATCTCAGGATCTACACTAATCCTATTTATCTGCACTTGGTCCATAGCCTTCTATGCCCTGGCATTTTAAGTTCTCATCCAGATGCTTCTTAAATGTTGCAAAAGTACCTACCTCCATCACTACCCCCAGGCAGCATGTTCTATATTTCTACAACTCTCTGGGAGAAATGCCTTTCTCTTTTAAACCACTTTAAACTTATGCTCTCTGCTCTTAGACACGTCTGCCAATGGGGAAAAGATTCCCACAACTTACTCTGTCTATACCTCATAATTTTGTACACATCTGGTCTTTCGTCATAACTGAGGCTTTTCATCCCAGGTTACATCCTGATGATTGTCCTCTACACCCTCTCCAGCGCAATCACGTCCTTCCAATAAGTGTGACAACTAGAACTGCACATGGTATTCTATTTTTGATCTAATCAATGTACACCAAGGTCCCACTGTTCCTCAGCACACCCCAGGGACCTACCATTCTTTGTGTATATCCTTCCCCATCAGAGATCCCAAAATGTATCACCTTGCCTTTATTGGGATTAAATTCCATCTGTCATGCTCTGCCCAATTTACCAGCTGATCAATATCAGACTGTAGCCTGTGACCATTTTCTTCACTTTCAACAACACCACCAAATATTGTGTCATCTGCAAACTTACTCATTAAACCTTCTGCATTCACATCCAAGTCGTTAAAGTACATAACAAACAGCAAAGGTCCCAGCACTGATCCCGAAGGTACTCCACTGGTCACAGGCTTCCAATTATAAAAATGACCTCTGCCATCACCCTTCGCCTTCTATTTGTAATTAAATCTGAAATTAGATGTGACTTATTCTTTCTATTTGCTCTTCATATGTAGCAAGAATGTACATATTTATTGATCATCACATTGTTCTGAACACGAGTGCCACACTGGATTCCTTCAGCGAGCACAAGACATTCCCTTATTGTGGGACTGGAGTTACACATAAGGCCAGGTTCCCTTTTCTAATGGAAAGTTGGGAATAAGCTGGGTTTCTGTGATAATCCAACAGTTATCATGGTTATCTTTTCAGCTGGTAAAATACCAACCTTCTTAAATTCAGTTTGACAGTGAGGTGTGAATCCAACATCATAATCATTACACATGATTGTCTCAATTTGATGGTCTGGGACAATGTCCACTAAGCCGACGACTGAGCCTGTCTCAAATTCATTTTGCTTAAGCTTTGGTTTCAAAGGAAGCTTCAAACTCATGATATATAAACCACCAAACCTGTCAATTAAATTCCAGCCGGCCACCCAAACCAGCTACCTGTTATTTTCTATTTAAAATACCCAAACCTTTTGATTAGATTCCAGACTGTAACTCACTCCCACAAGCCAGTCTGTATTTAGTTCTTGGGCATCAAACAGTTCACATCTGCTCACATTATTTCCTGGGGAAGAATTTACCATGAATATTTTGCAATAAACTTACAATGACCTACATTTGCCTCATTTCACAGGCACCTCTGGGCCTTTACCTCCATTCATGTGAGAAAAGGGATAAAAGACGACATCCCAAACCCGCAACCATTTAATATTGTCCAATAAATCAAATTGTGGTCTTTTATAATGGCTGTGCCTGATAATGCCCCATAAGATCGAGATCTTGTATTTATATAGCAACTTCCAGATGGCTCTGCCTTTTAATGATCCATTTCAGGGCAAGAAGAGAAGCAGAGACAAGAAGAGATTTTCAAAGGCATCCCAAACCTGAGGCCTCGGCAATGGACAGCATGTTCACTAAAAATAGAGAGCTTAACAATCGAGAATGTTCAGGAGACCAGAATTAGAGGAACACAGATATCCCATGGCATTGCAGGAAGATTACAGAACTAGGAAGGAGTGTGGCCAAAGATCCTTTGACAAGGATGAGAACTTAAAAATTGAGAGGTTTCTTAGAAAGGAATCAATGTGAATCAGTGATCACAGGGGAGATGTGTGAGCAAGACCTTGTGTCAGTTAGTACACAGGCAGCAGAATTTATGAAGGGCAGAAGACTGGAAACCAACCTGCAGTGCATTGGAATAGTCAAGTATAATGCTACAAGCATGGCACGGTGGCTCAGTGGTTAGCATGGCTGCCTCACAGCGCCAGGGACCTGGGTTCGATTCCACCCTCAGGCAACTGTCTTTGTAGAGTTTACGTGTTCTCTATGAGTCTCCGTGGATTTCCTCCAGGTGTTCCAGTTTCCTCCCGCAGTCCAAAGATGTGCAGGTTAGGTGGATTAGCCTTGCTAAATTTCCCATAGTGTCCAGGGATGTGCAGGCTAGGTGGATTATCCATGGGAAATGCAGTGTTATGGGAATTGCGTAGGGATGGGTCTGGGTGGGATGCTGTTTAGAGGGTCAGTGTGGATTGAATGGGACGAATGACCTGTTTTCACACTGTAGGGATTCTATGAAAGGCATGTACGAGGGTTTCAGAAGCCAATTCAGCTTTATTATCAGATTGACTTTTCAATAATCTATGGACAATCTTCGCTATCCATCTGGTTTTGTCACTACCATAATAGGTAAACTCCAGTTATTGTGATTCAGTTTAATTTCATTTTCCATTATGAGTTTGTTTTCTTCCTCACTTGGGCTAACTTCTCTTGATTGAATCTTTAAGGGTATTGTTTTATGGATAAGCATCACCAACAAACAACTTATATGGCCAAAGAGGATTTGCTTGGTCTATTTATACAGATGAATTTATGAGTCTGTCATCATTATTGTAGGTCATCCCGATAGTTTTCTGAGGGATAGCATACATTTCATCTAACTTCTCAAGCACGTCTGTGTGATCCAATCTGATTACCTGAAGATTGAGTTCAAAACTTCTAATCTTTCATTCATTCTCAAATCAGTCTGGCATTTGGATTTGCACTCATTATTTCTTTACCCACTTTAAACCTTCTGTCCTGATTATCTTTTCTGTCACTTTAACATATTAGCAATACACAGTTGCAGCAGTGTGTACCATCTACACGATGCACTGCAGACTAGCAAATACGTCGCTGTTCCTTCCGTGTCACTGGGTCAAAATCCTAGAACTCCCTCCCTGACAGAATTGTGTGTCAAACTTCACCACACGGTCTGCAACACTTTAAGAAGACAACTCAACACAGCCTGTGAAACTTATATCCCCAAATGAATAATCGAAATGCATTTGCTTATTTATGACATAAGATTTGAATTTTTATGATATCTTTTCGGCATAATCCATAATAATGAAAAAAATGAACTAACTTTTCCATCATTATTTTTGCCATAATTTTCTCCAAAGGCAAAAGCTCAGGAAATATTGTTGAAACATCTATATTTTTATCCAATATTGATTCACATTTCTGGATTTACATATATGTAAAGATCTTGTGATAGGGTTCTTTACAATCTGGAACAAGTAACATTCATGCCACACAAATGTCAGGCAATTACCATTTCCAAAAGACATCCCGGCTCTTGTGGTCAATTCCCTGATCAATAAAGGCAATAATACCATAGGCTTCTTTACTACTCCATCTCTTTGCATGGCCACCTTTGGGGACCAATGGACTTGAACCCCAAGATCCTTCTATACATCAATGCTGTTCAAACTCCTGCCATTAACTGTACCCTTTTCCTTAACATTTGGTCTCTCAAAGCAGATCACCTCACACTTACCGGATTAAACTCCATCTACCATTTCTCTGCCCATATCTGCAACTGATCTATATTCTGCTGTATCCTTTGACAACCTTCTACACTATCCACAACTCCATCAATCTTTGTATCATCTGCAAACTTGCTAACTCACCCATCTACATTTTCATCCAAGTCATTTATATATATCATAAACAGCAGAGGTCCCAGTACGGATCCCTGCATACCACCACTAATTACTAACCTCCAGCCTGAAAAACACCATTCCACCACTACCCTCTGTCTTCTATGTGCAAGCCAATTCTGAATCCATGCAAACAAGTCACTATGGATCCCAGGCATCTTAATCTTCTGGTTGAGCCTATCATGAGGGACCTTGTCAAAAGCCTTACTAAAATTCATGTAAACAACATCTACTGCTCTACCCTCATCAATCACCTTCATCACCTCCTCAAAGCACCAATGTGTCAGCCTCATTTTCTTTTCCTGCATCCATTGTTACCTGAAGATTTTCAAAACAATGTCAAGCAACTGGGCTTCCAAGTTGCCTCCTTTTTGTACAGATGCTTCCTGGTTTTGTGCAATTTTATGGGCCTGAGATCTGGTCACAACATCTATCCGAGCACATCCCAGATTAACGAGTTTTGAGAAGATTTGTAGCTCAGGTTGAGGTTCTGGATGTGAGTTTGCTCGCTGAGCTGGAAGGTTAGTTTTCAGACGTTTCGTCACCATTCTAGGTAACATCATCAGTGAGCCTCCGACGAAGCGCTGGTGTTATGTCCCACTTTCTATTTATCTGGTTAGGTGTCCTTGGGTTGGTGATGTCATTTCCTGCGTTGGTGATGTCATTTCCTGTTCTTTTTCTCAGAGGGTGGTAGATGGGCTCCAAATCAATGTGTTTGTTGATGGAGTTCCGGTTGGAACGCCATGCTTCTAGGAATTCTCGTGCGTGTCTCTGTTTGGCTTGTCCTAGGATGGATGTGTTGTCCCAATCAAAGTGGTGTCCTTCCTCATCTGTACGTAAGGACACGAGTGATAGTGGGTCATGTCGTTTTGTGGCTAGTTGATGTTCATGTAAAGCTAGCCACCAGAATACATGATTTGGAGCCAATCTAGCATCCCCTGAGAAAAAGAACAGGAAATGACATCACCAACACAGGAAATGACATCACCAACCCAAGGCAACCTAACCAGATAAATAGAAAGCGGGACATAACACCAGCGCTTCGTCGGAGGCTCACTGATGATGTTACCTAGAATGGTGACAAAACGTCTGAAAACTAACCTTCCAGCTCAGCGAGCAAACTCACATCCAGAACATCCCAGATTCCTTTATTTTCATTGGTTGTTCCAATATCCTCAGTGAAGCCAATATTTATGAAACAACCAGGTTATTCCCCTTCTATCAGGATTTGATTTGATTCGTTGTAGTCTCAAATACCTAAGTATAGTGAAAAGTTTTGTTTTGCGAGCAGTACAGGCAGGTCATAACAAACAAGGACATACAGATCATAAGGCAATTGAATAGAGTGAGGTGTACAAGCTTACTGCAAAGATGGTGCACAAAAAGCAAGATCAACACTAGGCTTGAAATTTGAGAGGTCCGTTCAGAAGTCTAATAACAGCGGGGAAGTAGCTGTTCTTGAACTTGATTGTACATGTGTTCAAGCTTCTGCATCTTCTGCCTGATGGAAGAAGTTGGAAGAGATTATAAATAGGGTGGGAGGGGTCTTTGATGATGTTGGTTGTCTTTCTGCGACAACAAGAAGTGTAGATGAAGCCAATGGATGGAAGGTTGGCTTACATGCTGGCCCGGGCTGTGTTCACAACTTTCTGTAGTTCCTTACATTCCTGGCCAGAGCAGTTTCCATTCTAAGCCTTGATGCATCCAGACAGAATGCTTCAATTACAAGGTCTTGAATTCAACTCTATATAATGCAACTGGTTTATAACTTCCACATATATCTCAATTAATATTTTCGCTTCATTACTGTCTCTGGAAGGTGTCACCAGACACCATCAGTGACTGACTTTCTCCAGAGTATTTCAATATCTTTATCAAAACCAAAAGAACTGTGGATGCTGTAAATCAGAAACAAAACAGAAATTGCTGAAAGAGCTCAGCAGGTCTGGCAGCATCTGTGGAGGAAAATCAGAGTTAACATTTTGTGTCAACAAATTTGTTTTAGGAATGGTCATTTGACCCAAAATGTTAACTCTGCTTTCTCTCCACAGATGCTGCTGGACCTGCTGAGCTTTTCCAACAATTTCTGTTTTGTTTCAATATCTTTATCAGTTTGTTCCCTTGGTTAGAAGAATAAGAAAAGACCTTTCCCTTCCAAATAAAATATTTTGAACTTCAGTGGTCTGATTCACTTCTGCAGTAATCCAAGAAGAGCTTTCCTGACTATTCTAAGCCATTTCCCCCTCCAGTAGGAACGAAATGAACATGCTTCAGTTGTTCTACTGCTACAGTATTAATTTGTGTTCTTTCCTGATACACACTTTTCTGCGGATTCCTTTGGTGTGCCTAGTACAGGAATATATTTCCCATTAGGGAGGTAGAAGACAGGAAATTGTAGGCTAGTTGACCTGACCTTGGTCAGTGGTAAGATTTTAGAGTTCTTGATTAAGGATGAGATTGCGGAGTACTTGGAAATGAAATAAGGTTGAGTCAGCACAGCTTCATCAAGGTTATGCCTGACAAAGCTGTTAGAATTCTTTGAGGAGGTAATGAGCAAGCTAGAAAAGAAAAAGAGCCGATGAGCATGTTCAATTTGGATTTCTATAAGTCCTTTGACGAGGTGCCACACAGGGGCTACTAAATAAAAGCCCATGGTGTGAGGGGTATGGCAACTGGCATGGATAGAGGATTGTCTGACTGGTAGAAGCCAGAGAATATGGAGAAAGGAAACTTTTTCAGGATGGCAACTGGTGGCTAGTGGAGTTCTGTAATGTCCACGTTGGGACCACAACAGTTCACATTATACCTTCGTGATCTGGATAAAGGAGCTAAGGATATTGGTGCTAAGTTTGCATATGATATGAAGATAACTGGAGAGCATATAGCGATGAAGGAGTAAGGAGGCTGTAGAAGGAATTGGACAGGCTGGGAGAGTGAGCAAAGAAGTGACAGTTGGAATACAATGTGGGTAAGCGTGAAGTTATGCACATTGGTAGGAAGAATAGAGGCTTAGATTATTTTTTACATTGGTAAAGTTTCAGAAATCTGCAGAACAATGGGACTTGGGACCACTGGTTTTCTCTTGAAGATTCTCTTCAAGTTAACAGGCAGATTCTGTTGGCAGATGGGAAGGCACATGCATTGTTAGATTCATTTCAAGAGGACTAGAATACAGGAACTGAGATGCACAGCTGAGTCCATGTGAGGCTCTGGTCAGACTACATTTGGAATACTGTGACCAGTTTTGGGCCCTACATCTAAGAAAGGATGTACTAGCATTGGAGGGGGTCCAGAGAAGGTTTACAAGAATGATCCCGGGGATGAAGGGCTCATCAAAAGAGGAGCAGTTGAGGACTCTGAGCCTGTACTCATGGAGTTCAGAAGGATGAGGAGGGATGTTTCCACACTGTAGGAAATCTCTATCTAACCTAATCTAATCTAATCTCTTTGAAATTTACAGAATATTGTATGGCCTGGATAGAGATCTTTTTATTCATTTGTGTAATGTGGGCATTGCTGGCTGGCCAGCATTTCCTACCTGTCCCTAGTTGCCCCTTGAGAAGATAGTGGTGAACTGCTTTCTTGCACCACTGCAGTTCACCTGCTGTGGGTTGACCCTCAATGTCCTGAGGGAAGGAATTCCAGCATATGGCCCAGCGACAGTGAAGTAACGGTGAAATACTTCCTAGTCAGGATGGGGAGTGGCTTGGAGGGGAACGTGAAGGGGGTGGTGTTCCCATATGTTTACTGTCCTTGTCCTTCTAGGTGGAAGTGGTCATGGGATTGGAAGGTGCGGTGCATCTTGTAGATAGTACACACTGCTGCTGCTGCTACTGAGTGTCGGTGGTGGAGGGAGTGGAAGTTTCTGGATGTAGTCCAATCAAGCAGCTGCTTTGTCCTGGATGGTGTCAAGCTTCTTGAGTGATGTTGGGGCTGAACCCATGCAGGCAAGTGGGGAGTGTTCCATCAGACCTCTGAACTACTCTCTTTATCCTTCCTTCACTTTAAGCTTTTCTCCAGTCAAGCCCCCACTCCTACCGATGTACAAATCTCAGTAAAGGCTCACTTCAACCTCCATGCTTCTTGCTGAAATGGTTTATCTGTAATCAGTCTCTCATCAGCAAGCTTCTGCTCATTCATTCAATAATAATGATAATTTATTTAACTAATATCTGTGAGCATATAGGCAAAAATTGCTGACTCAGCCCACTTATTTCTTAACGTGGCATCCCTAATCCCGTGTCTTCAACAGCCTCCTTAACTGTTTTCCTGCCTGACATCTCCAGATCTTCTGCTTCTGGAGCTAGCTTTTGACTGCCTTCTAAGTAACTCGAGCCTTTGCCAATGAGGGGTAGGTAATGGCCTGGCGGTATTATCGCTACACTGTTAATCTAGAAACCCAACTAATGTTCTGGGGACCTCGGTTCGAATCTCACCTAAGAATTCAGTTCAAAAAAAGTCTGGAATTAAGAATCTACTGACCACCATGAAATCATTGCCAATTGTTGGGAAAACCCATCTGGTTCACTAATGTCCTTTAGGGAAGGAAAGCTGCCACCCTCAGCTGGTCCAGCCTATGTGTGACTCCAGTCCCACAGCAATCTGGTTGACTCTCAGTTGCCTCTGAAATGGCTGAGCAAGCCACTCTTTTGTACTAATTGCTACAAAGTCCCAACAAACAAATGAAACTGGATGGATCACCTGGTATTGACCTAGGTACAAGAAAAGACAACGGCAGAAACAGCCCTGTCGACCCTGCAAACTGCTCCCCACTGACATCCAGGGGCTAGTACCATATTTGGGAGAGCTGTCCCGCAGACTAGCCAAGCAACAGCCTGACACTGTCTTGCTCACAGAATCATCCCTTACGGACAATGTGCCAGACACCACCAGCACCATCCCTGAATACGTCCTGTCCCATGGGCAGGGCAGACCCAGCAGAGGGGGTGACACAGCAGGATACAGTCGGGATGGAGTTGCTCTGGGAGTCCTCAACATTGACGCTGGACCCCATGAAGCCTCATGGCTTCAGGTCAAACATAGGCAAGGAAACGTCCTGCTGATTACCACGTACCGCCCTCCCTCAGCTGATGGTTCAGTATTCCTCCATGCTGAACAACACCTAGAGGAAGCACTGAGGATGACAAGAGCACAAAATGTATTCTGGGTGGGAGATTTCAATATCCACCACCAGGGGGTAGCTCAGTAGCAGTACGGCTGATCGAGCTGGCCGGGTCCAAAAGGTCATAGCTGCTAGACTGAGAGACAGTAGGAACTGCCAATGCTGGAATCTGAGATAACAAGGTGTAGAGTTGGATGAACACAGCAGGCCAGGCAGCATCAGAGGAGCAGGAAGGCTGACATTTTGAGTCTGGACCCTTCTTCAGAAATTTCAGGCATTTCTGAAGAAGTGTCCAGACCCGAAACATCAGCCTTCCCGCTCCTCTGATGTTGCCTGGCCTGCTGTGTTCATCCAGCTCTACACCTTGTTAGCTGCTAGGCTGGGTCTGCGGCAGATGGTGAGAGAACCAAGAAGTGGGAGAAACATATGTGACATATCCTTATCAACCTTCCAGTTGTAATTGCATCTGTTCATGCCAGTATCGGTAAGAGTGACCTTGTGTAGTCAAAGTCCCACCTTCACATTGAGAACAACCTCCATTGTGTTGTGTAACACTATCCCCGTGCTCAATGGGACAGACTTCACACAAATCTAGCAACTCAAGACTGGGCATCCATGAGACGCTGTGGGTCATCAACAGCAGCAGAGTTGTACTCCAGCACCATCTGTAACCTCATGGCCCGGCATATCCCCCACTCAACCATTACCATCGAGCCAGGGGATCAACCCTGGTTCAGTGGAGAGTGCAGGAGGGCAGGCCAGGAGCAGCACCAGGCAGACCTGAAGATGAGGCATCAGCCTGGTGAAGCCACCAAACAGGACTACTTGCTTGGCAAACAGCAAAAGCAGCATGTGATACACAGTGTTAAGTGATCCCACAACCAATGGATCAGATCTCAGCTCTAGAGTCCTGCCACACCCAGTTATGAATGGTGGTGGACAATTAAACAGCTCACTGGAGGAGGGGGATCCACAAATATCCCCATCCTCGGTGATGGAAGAGTCCAGCACATCAGTGCAAAAGATAAGGCTGAAGCATTTACAGCAGTCTTCAGCCAGAATTGTCAAGTGGATGATCCATCTCGGCCTCCTCCAGTGATCCCCAGCTTCACAGATACCAGTCTTCAGCCAAATCAATTCACTCCACGTGATATCAACAAACAGTTGGAGACACTGGATTGTGCAAAGGCTATGGGCGCTGAAAACATTCCTGCAATAGTACTGAAGACTTGTGCTCCAGAACTTGCCGCTCCCTGAGCCAAGCTGTTCGAGTACAGTTACAACACTGGCATCTACCCGACAATGTGGAAAATTGCCCAGGTATGTCCTGCACACACACAGCAGGACAAATCCAACCCGGCCAATTACTGCCCCATCAGTCTCCTCTCGACCATCAGTAAAGTGATGCAAGGTGTCAGTAACAGGGCTATGAAGCAGCTCCTGCTCAGCAATAACCTGCTCAGTGATAACTAAATGTGGAGCTGGATGAACACAGCAGGCCCAGCAGCATCTCAGGAGCACAAAAGCTGATGCTTCAGGCCTAGACCCTTCATCAGAAAAGGGGGGATGGGGAGAGGGTTCTGAAATAAATAGGGAGAGAGGGGGAGGCGGATCAAAGATGGATAGAGGAGGAGATAGGTGGGGAGGAGACAGACAAGTTAAAGGGGCAGTGATGGAGCCAGTAGAGGTGAGTGTAGGTGGGGCGTTAGGGAGGGGATAGGTCAGTGCGGGGAGGACGGACAGGTCAAGGAGGCGGGATGAGGTTAGTAGGTAGGAAATGGAGCTGCGGCTTGAGGTGGGAGGAGGGGATAGGTGAGAGGAAGAACAGGTTAGGGAGGCGGGGACGAGCAGGGCTGGTTTTTGGATACAGTCGGGGGAGGGGAGATTCCGAAGCTTGTGAAGTCCACATTGATATCATTGGGCTGCAGGGGTACCAAGCGAAATATGAGTTGCTGTTCCTGCAACCTTCTGGTGGCAATGTTGTGGCATTGCAGGAGGCCCAGGATGGACATGTCGTCTAAGGAATGGGAGGGGGGTTGAAATGGTTAATCTCAGGAATGGGAGGGAAAGTTGAAGTGGTTCCCTAAACCAGCCTAGCTTGTCCCCACCTCCCTAACCTGTTCTTCCTCTCACCTATCCCCTCCTCCCACCTCAAGCTGCACCTCCATTTCCCACCTACTAACCTCATCCCGCCCCCTTGACCTGTCTGTCCCCCCCCGCCCGGACTGACCTATCCCCTACCTACCTCCCCACCTACTCTCACCTCTACAGGCTCCATCCCTGCCCCTTTAACTTGACTGTCTCCTCTCCACCTATCTTCTCCTCTATCCATCTTCGAGCACCTCCCCCTGTCTCCCTAATTATTTCAGAACTCTCTCCCTATTCCCCTTTTCTGATGAAGGGTCCAGGCCTGAAACGTCAGCTTTTGTGCTCCTCTGATGCTACTTGGCCTGCTGTGTTCATCCATCTCCACACTTTGTTATCTCACATTCTTCAGCATCTGCAGTTCCCATTATCTCTGATACAATTTTAACCTGCTCAGTGATGCCCAATTTGGGTTCCACCAGGGCCCCCTCAGCTCCTGACCTCATTACAGCCTCGGTTCAAACATGGGCAAAACAGCTGAATTCCAGAGGGTGAGGTGAGAGTGACAGCCTTTGGCATCAGGGCTGCTTTGGACCGTGTGGCGTTGAGGAGCCCTAGCAAACCTGGAATCAGTTGGTATCAGAGGCAAACTCTCCGGTTGTTGGAGTCTTATCTGACACATAGGAAGATGGTTGTGGCTGTTTGAGCTCAGAAATTTCCAGGACATGTCTGCAGGAGTTCCTCAGGGCAGAGTCCTTGGCCTAACCATCTTCAGCTGCTTCAGCAATGACCTTCCCGCCATCATAAGGTCAAAAGTAGGAATGTTTGCAAATGATTACACAATGTTTAGCACCATTCATGACTCCTCAGATAATGAAGCAGTCCATGTTCACATGCAATAAGATCTGGGCAATGTCCAGGTTTGGGTTGACAATGGCAAGTAACATTCGTGCCACCCAAATGCCAGGCTATGACCATCACCAATAAGAGACAATCTAAGCACTGCCCCTTAGCATTCAATGGTGTTACCATCACAGAATACCCACTATCAACATCCTGGGAGTTATCATTGACCAGAAACTCAACTGGACTCACCATGTTAACACAGCGGCTACAAAAGCAGGCCAGAAGCTGGGAATAGTGCAGTGATTAACCTGTCCACCTTCTACTAGAGGATGAGTGCAGCCCCAACAACGCTCAAGAAGCTTAACATTTTCCAGGACAAAGCAGCCGCTTGATTGGCACCACATCCACAAACATTCACTCCCTCCACCACCGACACTCAGTAACAGCAGTGTGTACTATCTACAAGTTGCACTGCAGCAACTCACCAAAGATCCTCAGGCAGCACCTTCCAGACCCACGGCCATTTCCATCTAGAAGGACAAGGAAATTGACCCCCACCCCCACCCCGAGCTACTCATCATCGTGACTTGAAAATATATCACTGTTTTTTCACTGTCACTGGGTCAGTATGCTGGAATTCCCTCCCTCAGGGCATTTTGGGTCAATCCACAGTGGGTGGACTACAGTGGTTCAAGAAGGCAGCTCACTTCTTAGGAATAACTAGGGACGGGCAGTCAATGCTGACCAGCCAGGAACGACCACATCCCACAAAGAATAGAAAAAATTACAATAAAAGATAGAGAACCTTCATCAAATTCTACCTTCCAGAAAAGCTGACTTGGTCTTCCTAGCCCTTCTGTTAAAATGCATCATTCCACACTTGCCCATGCTTCCCTTATGGGAAGGCAATGGCTAGTGGTATTGTCACTAGACCTGTTATTCTAGAGACACTAGTAATGTTCTGAGGACTCAGGTTCAAATCCTGCCATGGCAGATGATGGAATTTGAATAAAATATCTGGATTTACTCATCTCATGATAACTGTGAATCATTGTCAATTATTAGAGGGGGATAAAAACACCTATCTGATTCTCTAAAGTCCTTTCGGGAAGTAAGCTGCTTTCCTTACCTGGTCTGGCCTACGTGTGACTCCAGATCCACAGCAAAGTGGTGGGATGGGCAATAAATGCTGATGCCATCATCCTTGAATGAATTTTTTGTTAGATCTCATCTTCCACTGCTCTTCCCATTCCACTGACCCAACTACATACTATTGTAGTTGATTAGCATCACCCTCGCTGTCGGCCATACCTCCAAGTTTGGTTACATCAGAAAATTTTGAAATTTCACTCAGTATTGCAGTATCTACATCATTATTAAAAATCAATAGCCCTTGTCTGACACTTGAGAGCCAATTGATGAACTATGGTAGACATTTATGAAAATAGCTCATGGCTTACAGCAAAGTGAGAAACAAGGAATCTAGGAAGGGGATAAACCAACCACTGTTAACCAAGGAAGTTCAGGAGTGTATGAAATTGAAGGAAAAGACAACATGGCCATTATCAGCCTCAAGTAACGCTGATTTTGCTAATGTTGATCTCGCCAAGCGCACATCCTGTGCAATGTAAACTGTACTTCTCTAATTCTTTTTGCTTTGTACATCTTTTGCTTACTATGATCTGCCTGTACCGCTCATAAACAAAGCTTTTAACTGCATTTCGTTACACATGGCAATAAATAAATCAAGCAATCAATGGTAAACCAAAAAATTCAGAACAGTTTGGAATCCAAAAGAAGATGTCTGAAAATATAAAGAGGGATAAAATTGAACAGTAAACTAGCAAGCAATATAAAATTGTACAGCAAAAGCTTCTTTAAATACAAAAAGGAACAGAGAGGCCAAAGCAAATCAATTAGCTATCGTTAGAGAAAAAGCACAAAGGAAACTTTTGAAGCCACAGGCCTATAGCTTTTCTGGAATTGATGAGTATTATTTTAGGCAATTATTATGCCTGTCAAATTCATTAGAACCCTTTGATGAGGTAACCCATAGATGTGATATATTTTGATTTCCAAAAGTCCCACACATAGAACTACTCAATAAGTTCTCGATAAGATAAGAGCCAATGGTGTGGAGGTTAGTATATTAGCTTGGATGAAAAATTGGCTAGCTAATAGAAGGCAGAGGATTGGGATAAAGGGGGCATTTTCAGCATAGCAACCTGTAACTAGTGGAATGCCTCAGTGATCAATGCTGAACTACAATTATTTACAACATACACTAATAACGTGGAAAGTGAATACTTTATCACCAAGCTTGTGAATGACACAAAAATATGTAGGAAGGCAAGTGGTGAAGATAACAAAAACAAATGTCTACAGAGACTCATAGACAGGTTATATGAGTCAGCAGAAACTTTGCAATCATTTAACATGACTCACAGTTATCTGCCCTTATGCCATCTTTTTAAAATCCAATTTGACATTGGCCCTCCTAATCCAGCAGCCTCAATTATGTTAACCAGCTCACTTTGGAATGAATTGCTACATGAGGGTGCACTTCAACAGCAATGTTAGTGCTTTGTCAGCTTTAGGATGAATCTCGGGCTCATTGAAGGATACAATGGACACATATTCCTATTATTGTTTAATATTAGCATTTTCATTGGATTTGTTCCCAACTGCTACTTCAGGTAAAAGATGAGTCTTGGCTAACATTCGTCCATTAACCACCAAAAGAGAGCATATATTCCTGATTAAACAAACAGGAAAACGTATCCTTCAATATCCCAGATTCTTAAACAACGACAAAGGATTGTGTGCAACAAAGCAAACAAAAAAATGATCCATGAAGGAATCAGACTCAGGTAAGAAGAGGAGAGAAAGATATGTGAGATTACATTTCAAAAGGGAAAGCTGTCAGTTAACAAAAATAGAAATTGCTGGAGAAACACAGCAGGTTTGCAGGAAGAAAGCAGAGTTAACATCTTGAGTCGGGTGAATGTTCATCCAAACTGTTTGCCGCTTGGAAAACGTAGTATTCGTGCTGCAACCAAAGTTGTTGGCATGGTGGGGATTGGAGGGGAAGTGGGTAGATGTAGGTGGAACCAAGAGAGAGAGAAATATGAATGAGTAGGTAAACAAGGAAACTTCGGATAGCAGGCCAGGGCAGAAAAGATGAATAAATGGCGACAAGGGCTAAAAGTAGGAGAAAATGGGCCTGCTGTATTGAATACAAGCCATATAATGTGATAATGAGCCTTAGAGTACATGAGAACGGGTGGCTGTGCAAAAGGCAATCTATGTCAAAACAGAGATAACAAAGTGTGGAGCTGGATGGACACAGGAGGCCAAGCAGCATCTCAGGAGCACAAAAGCTAACGTTTCGGGCCTAGACCCTTCATCAGAGAGGGGGATGGGGAAAGGGTTCTGAAATAAATAGGGAGAGAGGGGGAGGCAGATTGAAGATGGATAGAGGAGGAGATAGATGAAAAGGAGACAGACAAGTTAAAGGGGCGGGGGTGGAGCCAGTAAAGGTGAGTGTAGGTGGGGAGGTAGGAAGGGGATAGGTCAGTCCAGGGAGGATGGACAGGTCAAGGGGGCGGGATGAGGTTAGTAGGTAGGAAATGGGGGTGTGGCTTGAGGTGAGAGGAAGGGATAGGTGGGAGGAAGAACAGGTTAGGGAGGCGGTGACGAGCTGGGCTGGTTTTGGGATGCAGTGGGGGGAGGGGAGATTTTGAAGCTGGTGAAGTCCACATTGATACCATTGGGCTGCAGGGTTCCCAAGCGGAATATGAGTTGCTGTTCCTGCAACCTTCGGGTGGCATCGTTGTGGCACTGCAAGAGGCCCAGGATGGACATGTCGTGTAAGGAATGGGAGGGGAAAAACATGGAAGAATGGAATTAGACTCCAAGGTTATGAAACTCAATGAGGCTGCAGGGACCTCAAGCAAAAAGAGAGCTGCTATCTTTGAGGTTGCACTGATGTTTGCTGTAATACTGCAGCAGGCCTGCAAAGAAATGTTGGCCAGGAGTGCCCCTAAAGGCTGTATACTTAGCCCCTTACTATTTTCCTTTTCCACTCACAATTGTGTGGTACATTCAGCTCTAACTTCATTTAGGAATTTGTTGATGACACCACAGTAGTGAGTTGGATTTCAAACAATTACGAGACAGAGTGCAGGAAAGAGATAGACAGCTTAGAGGCATGGTATAAACAATCTCTCCCTTAATGTCAGCAAGATGAAAGAGCTGGCCATCGAGGTCAGGCAGTGGAGCGGAGGACAAGCCGCTGTCTGTGTCAAAGATGCTGACGTGGAGATGGTCAAGAGCTTCAATTTCCTAGGAATAAGGAACTTGAGTGAAGATCACCTACAATCTGTTCTGATGCAGCCACATTGACGGTGCAGTCCAAGAAAGTAAACCAATGACTCTACCTTCTCAGAAGGCTAAAGATATTCAGAGTGTCCACAATGACGTTTAGCAATTTTTATAGATGCACATAGAAAGGCACTCTTCCCTGCTGTACCATTTATTAAGATCATGGCTGATCTGATTGTGGACTCGACATCATAGTTTTGCTTATTCCCATAATCTTTGACAGCCTTACTAGCCTAAAATCAACCTACCTCCACCTTAAAAATAGTCAACAATCTGCTAATTGCTCAAAAGCAGTTCCAATTGGTGGGGCATGTCATTCATTTGCCTGGCATCAGGCTCCTGAAGCAACAATTCTACTTGGAACTTTGTCACAGCAGGAGACTCTCAGGAGAGCAGTGGGAATGCTGTTTCAATGTCTACAGAGCCTCCCTGAAAAGGTCAAATATGCCCGTGCACTCCAGGGCATCCCTGGGTAGTCACCAACCAAAATGTAGTAGGCTCATTCAGGAAGGCACCAAGCACATCGAAAGATTTCATCAGAAACATGCAGAGGGCACTTCAAGGATTAGAGGGAGTGTCTCCAAACAGTTGTTTTACACAACCCTTCACTACCACCTGGCCCACACATGGCAGAGTCTGCCAATTGTGCAGTGGGCTCATCAGTGGAAACAAATCAACCACATTCCTGGGGGACATCTTAGGAAGAAGACTGTTAAACTCAGCAAACACAACAGCAAGAGCACTGATTCCCCCTGGTTAGCTGAAATGGGATTAGTGACAAAGACACAGAATAATAATAATCAACTAGTGGTGAGAAAAGTCATATCGTGGAGAACCGACTTCAGTGGAGGAAGGACAAAGCGGGCGGCACGGTGGCTCAGTGATTAGCACTGCTGCCTCACTGCACCAAGGACCCTCGGGTGACTGTCTAAGTGGAGCTTGCACATTATCCTCCTGTCTGTGTGGGCTTCTGCTCGGTGCCCTGGTTTCCTCCCAAATCCAAAAATGCCCAGGTTATGTGGATTGGCCATGCTAAATTGCCCATAGTGTTCAAGAGGCATGTAAGCTAGGTGCATTAGCCATGGGAAATGTGGAGTTATAGGGCAATGGGTCTGGGTGGGATCCTGTTTGGACGGTCAGTGTGGACTTGTTGGGCTGTTTCTACACTGTAGGGATTTTGTGATCTAAGCTAGACTGGGAGGAAAGGTTGGTAGGATAAACTGTAGCTGAATAGTATGCAAAGTTCAAACAGGAGATTGTTCAAGTGCAGTTACAACATATTACCTCAAAAGATAGAGGTGAAACAAACAAAACCAGAACTCGCCGGATGACAAGTTAAGCTAAAGAAGAGTTAAACAGTGTAACAGGTAACAGGTGACAAGCAGTAAATAAATTTGGGAACCAAACTGAACACAGAAGGTTCAGAGACATAGAGACTGGGAGCAGGAGTTGACTATTCAGTCCTTCGAGCCTGCCCTGCCATTCAGTATGATCATGACTGATCCTTTATCTCAACGCCATATTCCCATTTCCTCTCTATACCCCTCAGTGCTTTTAATGAAGTTTTTGTCTATCTTTTTCTTGAAGATACTCAATTTTCTGTGGCAACAAATTCCACAGGTTGATCATCCAATGGGAGAAAAAATGTTTTCTTATCGCAGTCCTAAATATCCTGAAACTGTGATCCATGGTTCCAGACTCCCAAACCAGGTGAAACATCTTCCCTGCATCTGGTCTGTCAAGTACAGCGAAAATTTCATACTTTTCAATCAGATTCCATCTCATTCATTTAAACTCTAGTGAATCCAGGCCTGGTTGAATCAATCTTTCCTCAGATGGTTGTCCTGTAATTCTAGAATCAATCAAGTGAACCTCTGCTGCACTCCCTCTATGTCAAATTTATCCTCTCTTGGGTAGGGAGAGCAAAACTGCACATAATATTACAGAGGTGCTCTCACCAAGTCCCTGTACAAGTGCAGTAAGACATCCCGAGTTCTGAACGCAAATCGTCTTGAAATGGAGGCCAAAATACCATTTGACTTCTTATTGATTTCTGCACTTCCCTCTCTACTTTTATCTATACTGGACAAAAGATAGGAAAACAAATGAGATTAGCAAAGAAGGGTTATGAATACAGACTGGCAGCTACCGTAGAAAAAAATCCATGAGATTTCTATAAACACATCAGTCGTAAAAGGATGGTAAAATGAGAAATAAGGCCAATTAGTGACCAAAAGGAAGAGTTACGTTTGGAGTCAAGAGGTGGGGTTAAGGTGTTAAATGAATGTTTTCCATTTGTCTTTACTGAAGGTGGAGATGCTGTCCAGGCCACGATGATATTGGAGAAAACATTAGTTACTGGAATGGTTTAAAATTGATAGGGATATTCGTTCAACGGTAAGTACTTAAAACTGACAAGTTACTGGGAACCGACAAAATGCATCCATGGATATTAAAGGTGGTGAAATTTGCAATTGCAGGAGACCTGCAATAAAACTTCAATCATCACTGGATTCAGGTGTCATGTCAGAGGACAGGAGAGTTCTGAGCAATATGTCTTTATTCAACAAAGTTTGTAAAGATAGACCAAGTGATTACAGACCAGAAAATTTATCGTCAGTGATTGTGAAGCTTCTAGAAACAACTATTTGAGACAGAATTAATAGTCAGCTGTAAAGATGTGAGTTAATTTAGAGGAGTCAGGATGGTTTTGTTACAGGAAAACGTTTCCTAAGTAGCTTGCTGGAGTTTTTTGATGAGGTAACAGAAAGTATTGAAGAGAGGAAGGCTGTTAATGTGGTGTACTTGGACATTCAAAAGATATTCAATATGATCCCACATAACACATTTATGAGGGAACATACTAGTCATGCAATTCAAAAGACACTAAGAACATAAATACAAGATTTACTGAGGGATAGGAAACAATGGTTAATAGGTATTTTTTGCACTGGAAGGAAGTTTGTAATTGAATTGCCCAGGGATCTGTATTGGGATCCTTGCCTTTCCTATGATCAAGATCCCAGTGTTCAGGGGAACAATTTTGAATTTTAAAGTTGACACAAAACTTAGGAGAATTGTAAATTACGAGAAGGACAACAGTGTAGATATCAAAAGGAAAGCATGGATTGATACATCTTGGTACATAGAACACGGAGAAATAGTATGAAATCAGGTTTATATTCTAAATGATTGTGCAGAAAGAGAGAAAGTTGGTGTATATGCACATAAGCCATTAAGGGTGGCAGGACAGGTAGAAAAAACTGGTTTAAAACATGGTGGATTGGATGGTTGAGAAAATTCAGTTATGAAGTTAGATTGGAGAAGTTAAGACCATAAGACATGGGAGTGGAAGTAAGGCCATTCTGCCCATCAATTTGAGACAGTTTTCCTTGGAGACGAGAAGTCTGAGGGGTGATTTGATGGACATTTTCAAAATCATGAGGGTCCTGGACAGAACAGATATGGGGGGTATTCAGTTGAGACATTCAAGTGAGTATTAGATAATTATTTACATAGAAACAATTGCATGGTTTTGGGGAAAGGTAAAAATGCTTAGGGCCAATACAAGCACAATGAGCCAAGTGGCCTTCTTTTCCACTATAACAAGAGGAATAAAAAAAAACAAAGACTGAGAAAGCAAACCACGAGGGCAAACTAGGGAGGAATAGTAAAACTGACAAGAACAGCTTTGTTAAATATCTTAAAAAAAAAGACAGAGTTCAAAGTGAATATAGGCCCTTCAGGAAATGGACGTGGGGAGAAAGTTTTGGAGAGCCAAGAAATGGCAGAGATGTTTGATGCATATTTTGCATCAATCTTTACATTGGAAGTTGTTTTGAACATTCCATTAAGGGGAGGTGGTGTTATGGTATTATCGTTGGACTGTTAATCCCGAGACCCAGAAAATGTTCTGGGGACACAGGTTCGAATCCAGCCACGGCAGACAGTGAAATTTGAATTCAATAAAATATTTGGAGTTAAAAGTCTAATGATGACCATGAATCCGCTGTTGATTGTCAGAAAACCCCACCTGGTTCACCAATGTCCTTTAGGGAAGGAAACTGCCATCCTTACCTGGTCTGGCCTACGTGTGACTCCAGACCCACAGCAATTAGGGATGGGCAATAAATGCTGCCTAGCCAGTGACACCCTCATCCCATTAATGAATAAAGAAAAGAAAAACTAAAGAATACAGGGGAGGAGCTGATACGATCACCATCACTGAAGAATTTGTATCAGGCAAACAAATAGGGTTAAAAGCAGATAGGTCCACTAGCCCTGTTGGCTTGCATCCTAAATCCTAAAAACAGGTAGCTACAGAGATAGTAGATGCATTGGTTGTAAATTTTGAAAAATCCTTGGAATCTGGAGATGAACCACAGGATTAGAAAACTCCTAATGTGACACGCCTATTCAAAAAGGAAGGGGGGCAAAAAGTGGGCGACTGTAGGCTGATTAGCCTAACATCTATCTTTGGAAAAGTATTGGGGACATTTATTAAGAAGGTATTAGCAGAACATCTGAAAAATCATAAAGAGTCATCATGGCTTTGTGAAAGGAAACTCATGTCTGACTAATTTGTTAGATTTTTTTGAGGGAGCTTCAACCACAATGAATAGAGGGGAATCAGTGGACTTGTTGCATGTGGATTTCTGGAAGGCATTTGACCAAGTGCCTCAGAAAAGGTTACACCATAAAATAAGAGCCATGGTGTTGGAGGTAGTTATTGGCATGGATAGAGAATTGGCTCATGGGCAGGAACCAGTGAGTGGAGATAAGGGGTTTTTTTTCAGGTTGGTAAGCCATGACCAGTGGGGTTCCACAGGAATCAGTGCTGACAACAACTGTTGAACTATATATCAATGACTTGGAGGAAGGGAGTAAATTTACTGTAACCAAATTCACTGATGACACAAAAACAGGTGGAAAGACAGATTGTGAGTGTGAAACAAACAATTTACAGAGAAGTATTGAGAGGTCAAGTAAGTGGGCAAAAAGTGGGCAAATGGCGTATAATGTGGGAAAATGGGAAGTTTGTTCATTTCGATTGGGAAAGTAAAAGAACAGAATACTGTTTAAATTGAGAAAAACTGCAGAGAGCTACAACACAAATTTGGAGAAAGTTTACTAGGATGACCTGTCATTTGGAGAGATTATCCTGTGAGCAAAGAGTAAACAGATTAGAACAAAAACAATTTACTGCAAAAGCTCAGCAGGTCTGGCAGCACCTGTGAAGAAAGAATCAGAGTTACTATTTCAGGTCTGGTGGCCCTTCTCAGAACTGGGACATTGTTCACTAGAGTTTAGAAGAATGAGAGGTGATTTCATTCAGACACATAGGATTCCTAAGGGGCTTTAGCAGGCAAATGCTGAGACAATTTATCCCCTCATGGGAGAGTCTGGACCAGAGGGTACAGTCTCAGAACTAAAGATCCTTAATTTAAGACTGTGATGAGAATGAATTTCTTCCCTCAGAGGTAGTGAGTATTTAGACTTCCTTGTCAAAGTGAACTGTTGAGGCAAAGCTCTTGTGTATATTTGAGGCAGAAGTACATTGATTATTGATAAGTCAGGGAGCCAAGGATTATAGTGAAAGGGCAGGAAAGTGGATGTGAGATATGTTGGGTCAGTAATAATCCTATTGAAGGACAGAGCAGACTTGAGGGGGCCAAAGAGCCTACTCCTGTTTGTATTTCTCGTGGTCTTATAGCCTCAGCATTTCTGTGAATTTGTTTCACAGAAACAGAAGAGTTTGTGATTCTCATCTGGTTCCATTGGATCTTTCATATTCAAGTGGGCAGGCAAAGAGCAGTTTCATTTTAGCACCTGGTTTAATAGGCAGCATCCTTAACAGTGCAGCACTCACTCACTGCTGCACTCAATTATTAGCCTAAGCTGTTAGTTCAATGTTGTGCAGTGTAACTTCAACCTACTAGCTCCTGGCTGATGTGACAGCACCAACGACTGACATTAAAACCTCCTGGGGAGGTTAAAGCCTAATCCAGAATTAAATCAGTTCCTTTCAGCCAATCAAACCATTTTGATCCACTCGATTTCAACTAATAATATGAACTCCGAGGCAGCCTTGATAAAAGAGGTGAGTGGCGAAAATGGAGAGAGCGGCGGCAGCAAACGAAAAAATGAATTCGTCTGGCGTAATGTGGATCCCCAGAGAATTTTTGATGGGCTGAATTAGGCATTTTCATTTACCACCTGATCGCGACTGTATAAAACCTACAGCTGCTGACCTCACAGCCTGTAGAATTCATTCTCATTCCTCAGCCAGCCTCAGGAAGGAGCCGAGCAGGAGAGCCGTGGAGAGCTGTCCAAGTGCTGAAACTGCAAACCGGGACTGCCCCAGCGTAGGGAGACGCTGGGAGCTGTCCAGAGTGCTGAAATCAAACCCGCGGCTCTCCACCCCGGCAGAGGAGCTGTTGGAAGCTATCCAGTTCTGAACCTTACACCCCGGGACTCTTTTTTTCTCTACCCCCACCACCACCCCCCCTCCCCCCCACAACCATCAAGGAATCGCTGGGAACTGTCCAGAGCCGAAAGTACGTCTCTGCCCCATACAGATCTGCAGAAGAAAAACATGCCGCGCTCCTTCCTAGTTAAGAAAGTCAAGCTTGATGACTTCCCATCTCCTACAACCAGCATCCCATCGCCGACCTCAGACTACGAAAACGCTTATGGCAGACGTGCCGCCAATAACGTTGGAAGCCTAACTGCTCGGTTGCACGAAAAAGGTAAATGCTTCCCGTCCTTTGATCTGTTGCTGCGCTGTGCACAATCATTTCTCAGTCTCTCTATTCTGCACGCCGCATTTGCAAAGATTAACACCAAACCCGTACGCGGGAAAAAATGCTCTTCGTTAGAATAACTGCATTAGGGATGTGTGCAAAAATAAGCCTCTGTAAGCATTTTACGCATTGCGTGTAATATTTTGAGGTACTTATCCAAGAATGATGTTTTTCATTGATTGCATTGTTTCTTGAGAAGGCTCCCTCTTACTCTAAATTTTAAAAAAAACGTCTAGCTAATTTCAATGTATACTCCTGTCAAGCCTTTGAAAGCCAGTCGCTCTGCTTTTTTTGTAAACGATGGGAGTCTTAAGGAAGAGACAGAGATGATGCTGTGTTCATCTTGTGAATGTAAGGGGGGAACAACCTCGCGTGTGGCAACTGGCTGCACCTAGAGGCAGAGACAAAGTTGGAAAAACACTGCAGTACCTTTATGAACGTAGGCAGTGGTTCACCGGCTGCTCGGTGCGCCGTTCCTGCCTCCAACTGTCAAAGACCAATCTTTGCCTAATATATTATTAATAACAATACAATCAAGCTTGTTGCATGTTCAGACAAATGAAATTCAAACAAAAATCGATTCGAAATCCTGACTTACATTTGTCCCTCGGCTTTGATTCTGGTTCTAGCGGTTTAATGCTAACAAAGGATTTGTGTGCGCGTGTTTGTGAGCATGTTTTGATTTCATTCCACATTAAATTTTCCATTTCTGTGATGGACAAGATAGTTTTCTTTAGTGTTGCATACGCGACATGCAGAGCTATGGGCCATGTTGTCCCTTAGCGTTAAAATGTTTGTTTTTGAACACAACGGGACTTCATTGGCAAAGCTTGTAATCCCGGGCATCGCTCTGACCTAGTGTTGGGATGAAATTGAATTTTACATCCGACGGTATTACAAAGGCAGTGAGACCGAACAGCTTGTTGATCACTCTGAGATCGAGTTTCATTCACTGGAATGCGGCCCTCTTCAGCTCAACTGCCCAGTCTCCCGCGACAAGCATCGCGATGACTGTTATTGTGTGAGAGACAGTGTGTGTGTGTGTGTGTGCACCCAGGACAAATTTAATGCAATTCTTTTATTAATATTTTTTATTTATATACACAGAAACTGCAACTGGGAGCTAAATGCGATGTGCATGTTATTGGCTGGTTTGCTGTGAAGTCATTTGGCGAGGCGGGTTACATTTATAGCGCATGGGCCCTGGCTTTTGTTCCCCAGTTGTAATGTTACTAAAAATAAATTGCAAACTGCAGTTTGCTTGTTGCGGGATATAAATAGCGGAAACTGCATTAAAAAAGAAGGCTGTATTTAAGGACACAACGATTCCTGCCGTGACCTCGCGTCCTTAATGAATGAAGTGAACAAAGATCTTTATCTCTATTTTTTAATTGCCAGGCTACGTCGGTGACTATATCACGCCTTCCGTTTACGACGGAGAGCCCCAGAACGCGATCAAATTGTCTTCGCCCGAGCCTATCTATGCAGCGGTTCGCGGTGAGTACGGAGTCCCGGACTCGGAGCCACCGGATAGCCCACAGTCGGGGATTACAACCGGCTACATCAACGGGGATGCGGCGGTGAGCGAAGGCTACACTGTGGACGCCTTCTTCATCACTGACGGCAGATCGAGGCGGAAGGCTATTGCCGGCCCCAGGAGCTCCATCCAGCGCCACACATGCAACGAGTGCGGGAAAACCTATGCCACCTCGTCCAACTTGAGTCGACACAAGCAGACCCACCGGAGCCTGGATAGTAAGATGGCCAAGAAATGCCCAACCTGTGCCAAGGTCTATGTGTCCATGCCGGCCATGGCCATGCATCTCCTGACTCACGACCTCAAGCACAAGTGTGAAATCTGCGGTAAAGCCTTCAGCAGACCCTGGCTCCTCCAAGGCCACATGAGGTCCCACACCGGAGAGAAACCGTTTGGGTGCGCTCACTGTGGTAAAGCCTTTGCAGACCGCTCCAACCTCAGAGCCCACATGCAAACTCATTCAGCTTTCAAGCACTTCAAATGCAAACGGTGTAACAAGACCTTCGCTTTGAAGTCCTATCTGAACAAGCATTACGAATCCGCCTGTTTTAAAGGCGCTGTCCCGGCACTGAACGCAGTTGAAGCCTGATCCTCACCGCCCACCCACCCCCTCCGAACCCTTCCTTCCGAACACCACTACCCCACCACCGCCCCCCCTCACACACACACACACACACACACACACACACACACACACACATCACTGACCCTTCTTCCACCAATTACCCCGAATCTCTCAAGCATTGAGGAACCCTACAGAAACACGAATACATGTGGAAATGCTACGCGTTATAGCACATCGAAAATGTTTTCTATATGAAAGTGAAGACAAAAAAACTGCTTGCAATCTTCGAACAGACTGAACACAGAACAACGTCCTAACTCAAGCTGTAGAAAACACTCAGCCCTTACCAAATCACTCGCTGAAATTCAGCGAGAGGGGTGGGCAGTAAAGATGTTTGTAACTATTGAGAGGTCAGACCATTTTTTTAAATCCACACACAGAACTCGGAGGACAATAATGTACTTTTGCCAACGACCAGATATAGGCCCCTCCCCTTCTCTTTGAGGTAACATTACCGGTAACAACGTGTTTGGTTAATTTGTAAAACCTTCAATTTATTTGCTCAGTGACAATTTATTTGATCTTTCTATCATTGACCCTTCCCCCCCCACCCCCACCTTGCACCCGGTCAAGTCTGAGCCACGATTAGTGGTTCTTTTGGGTTTTTGTTTAATTATTGAGTTGCACTTTATTTATTAATTTCTGGAATTAATTATAGGATCAAAATCCGTTCAGTATTTAACAGGTTACCAATCTGTTACTGACATGCCAAAGCGCTTGCCACTTTCAGAGGGAGAAATCGAAACAAACTTTAGTTCGATTATTTTTTGCCGAACTATTTGCATTTTATGCATGTGACAGTATCCAATCTATGCCAATTGTAAGATAACTATATTTTGAATTTTTTGCAAGAAGATGAAAAATCATAAGAATTAAATAATGTAGACAGTTTTGAGGGCAATATTTCACGTAGGAGCCTGGACTATGCTATAGAGCAATAATTATTTGATGCATGATATTTTTAAAAGAAAAATAGTATTTGAATAAGCAGATGAATCAGGTACATTTTAATCCAGTATTCTGAATAGTGAGACAGTTATTTAGGATAATAATAAATAATTATTAATATCAGGGAACTTTCCAATATAGTCTTATAGGATTTAAGACAAATGAATCTTCCATTTTAACATTGCCTGCCTTTGTTTCATTGTAGTATCGGGGATGGTCCTTGTGGTGTTGAAAGGACAGCTCCCAGCCATTCAATGACTTTTGATAAATGAACATCATGAGGTGAAATCACTCTCAACGCACTCCCATTGCCGTCTTACTCTGTCTTATTCCATTTTAGGTTTACACCTGGTAGCACTAAATGTCGGATTCCTAGATTCAGGTAGAAGGAATTGTATTTATTATTGATAGTAACCATCAGAGGAACACACCACACGCACACAGAAGAACTGTATATCGTGAGAAGTCTTGTAAATAACATTTGCCACTTAAAAAAAATACAGGATTTTTACAAATTGTAAAAAGTGTTTAACCCTCCCAGTTTCTGGGAGAAATTTTCACGGGAATTTTTAAGCCAGTATCAGACGGTTGTAAGCACAATGACAACAGACATTATGGCGCACTTCATAATTAAAATGACTAATAACGAATAAAGACAATTCTTAATATATGATGTGTGCCTTGTTATTTTCCAATGGCATATCTATTTTAAACATTCCTTGCAATAATTGGAAACTAACGGTCTTGGCCCCCAGCTCCTTTCTTGTCAATCTCTCTAGTAACAGGTCGACATTGTAACAGGTAGTGTTTCTTTATTAAAAAAAGAGAAAAAAACGCTATTTGTTGGCGATTGGCGAATAGGTAGTCTGGTCACGTAGTCGGAATGTGTTAATAATTCCCAGAACGTGAAACCTTTCCGGGCCTCACAATTATCTGCCGGTTCTTGGACCCCCCGGGGGCTGATTGCCGTGAACATGCACAATAGACAGATCCAGACATCTGTGTTATTTACAACACCTCCCACCCAACCTCTCGGCCTCTACCACACCCCAGCACCTTCACCTCCCCACACACAATCCAGCTCTCTGACACATTTGCCTCCTGCAACTCTGTGCCCATTGCATCGCCCGCACACCCTTTAAAATCCCAGCGAATATTCGGTTAAAACACAATAGACTTGGGGAATGATGATGATCAGTCCGGTTCTGACCTCGCACGACTGTCCCCGTGTCCTTTCCCTGCCTGTAAAACCAGGCTTCAGGGTTTTTTTTCTAAAGGAGTTGTTGTAGAAAGGTCAGACACAGCGATAGGTCGCTCTTTAGACATTAACTATAAGGACCTCGGTCTGTAGCTGAAATGCTTGCGTTGTTACCAGCAACAGCGTTTCATTCGTTCTCATTGCCATCATCGATTTTCGGTTATAACTTTCTTTGTTTCATACAGGGTCAAAGAGGAAGGAAGTGATAGAGAGGGGGGTGGGAAGTGGAGCGGAAAAGCGGGGCTTGGGGGAAGAGAGGCTAACACGGCCAACGAAGAAAACGGACCAGATGGAAAGAGGGAGACACAGGCTGTGAGACCAGGGTGGGAGGTGGGTGGAAAAACTGAGCGTTCGTGGAAAGGCAGGGAAAGAGCGATAAGGGCAGAGAGAGAGAGAGAGAAAACAGGCGGAGGAACGGAAAGACAGAGTTACATCGGATGACAGAAAGGAAGGGAGTAGAGCGGAGATAGACAATGAATACGGGAGCAGAGAGAGAGACAGGGGGAGAGAACGGGGGCGACATGGGGAGGGGAAAACAGGCAGAGAGAGAGATAGAGAGAGAGGCAGGGAAACAGGCAGAGAGAGAGAGATAGAGAGAGAGGCAGGGAAACAGGCAGAGAGAGAGATAGAGAGAGGCAGGGAAACAGGCAGAGAGAGAGATAGAGAGAGACAGGAAAACAGACAGAGAGAGAGAGAGATAGAGAGACAGGAAAAACAGGCAGAGAGAGAGAGATAGAGAGAGAGGGAAACAGGCAGAGAGAGAGATAGAGAGAGGCAGGGAAACAGGCAGAGAGAGAGATAGAGAAACAGGGAAAACAGGCAGAGAGAGAGAGATAGAGAGGCAGGAAAACAGGCAGAGAGAGAGATAGAGAGACAGGGAAAACAGGCAGAGAGAGAGATAGAGAGAGGGGGCGAAACAGGCAGAGAGAGAGATAGAGAGAGGGGGCGAAACAGGCAGAGAGAGAGAGAGATAGAGAGAGAGGGAAACAGGCAGAGAGAAAGAGATAGAGAGAGGCAGGGAAACAGGCAGAGAGAGAGAGATAGAGAGACAGGGAAAACAGGCAGAGAGAGAGATAGAGAGAGGCAGGGAAACAGGCAGAGAGAGAGATAGAGAGGCAGGAAAACAGGCAGAGAGAGAGATAGAGAGAGGGGGGGAAACAGGCAGAGAGAGAGAGATAGAGAGAGAGGGAAACAGGCAGAGAGAGAGATAGAGAGAGGCAGGGAAACAGGCAGAGAGAGAGAGATAGAGAGGCAGGAAAACAGGCAGAGAGAGAGATAGAGAGGCAGGGAAAACAGGCAGAGAGAGAGATAGAGAGAGAGGCAGGGAAACAGGCAGAGAGAGAGAGACAGTGAAAACAGGCAGAGAGAGAGAGAGATAGAGAGAGAGGCAGGGAAACAGGCAGAGAGAGAGATAGAGAGGCAGGAAAACAGGCAGAGGCAGAGAGAGAGGCAGGGAGACAGGCAGAGAGAGAGAGAGAGAGAGAGAGAGAGAGGCAGGGAAACAGGCAGGGAGAGAGATAGAGAGAGGGGGGAAAACAGGCAGAGAGAGAGATAGAGAGAGAGGGAAACAGGCAGAGAGAGAGAGAGAGAGAGAGGGAAAACAGGCAGAGAGAGAGATAGAGAGAGGCAGGGAAACAGGCAGAGAGAGAGATAGAGAGACAGGGAAAACAGGCAGAGAGCGAGAGAGATAGAGAGGCAGGAAAACATGCAGAGAGAGATAGAGAGACAGGGAAAACAGGCAGAGAGAGAGATAGAGAGAGGCAGGGAAACAGGCAGAGAGAGAGATAGAGAGAGGCAGGGAAACAGGCACAGAGAGAGATAGAGAGACAGGGAAAACAGGCAGAGAGAGAGAGACAGTGAAAACAGGCAGAGAGAGAGATAGGGAGAGGCAGGGAAACAGGCAGGGAGAGAGATAGAGAGAGAGGAAAACAGGCAGAGAGAGAGATAGAGAGACAGGGAAAACAGGCAGAGAGAGAGATAGAGAGGCAGGGAAAACAGGCAGAGAGAGAGATAGAGAAACAGGGAAAACAGGCAGAGAGAGAGAGATAGAGAGGCAGGAAAATAGGCAGAGAGAGAGATAGAGAGACAGGGAAAACAGGCAGAGAGAGAGATAGAGAGGCAGGGAAACAGGCAGAGAGAGAGATAGAGAAACAGGGAAAACAGGCAGAGAGAGAGAGATAGAGAGGCAGGAAAACAGGCAGAGAGAGAGAGATAGAGAGACAGGGAAAACAGGCAGAGAGAGAGATAGAGAGAGGGGGCAAAACAGGCAGAGAGAGAGATAGAGAGAGGGGGCGAAACAGGCAGAGAGAGAGAGAGATAGAGAGAGAGGGAAACAGGCAGAGAGAAAGAGATAGAGAGAGGCAGGGAAACAGGCAGAGAGAGAGATAGAGAGACAGGGAAAACAGGCAGAGAGAGAGATAGAGAGAGGCAGGGAAACAGGCAGAGAGAGAGATAGAGAAACAGGGAAAACAGGCAGAGAGAGAGATAGAGAGAGGGGGGGGGGAAATCAGGCAGAGAGAGAGAGATAGAGAGAGAGGGAAACAGGCAGAGAGAGAGATAGAGAGAGGCAGGGAAACAGGCAGAGAGAGAGAGATAGAGAGGCAGGAAAACAGGCAGAGAGAGAGATAGAGAGAGGCAGGGAAACAGGCAGAGAGAGAGATAGAGAGGTAGGAAAACAGGCAGAGAGAGAGATAGAGAGAGGCAGGGAAACAGGCAGAGAGAGAGATAGAGAGACAGGGAAAACAGGCAGAGAGAGAGAGAGACAGTGAAAACAGGCAGAGAGAGAGATAGAGAGAGGCAGGGAAACAGGCAGGGAGAGAGATAGAGAGCGAGGAAAACAGGCAGAGAGAGAGATAGAGAGACAGGGAAAACAGGCAGAGAGAGAGATAGAGAGGCAGGGAAAACAGGCAGAGAGAGAGAGATAGAGAGGCAGGGAAAACAGGCAGAGAGAGAGATAGAGAGAGAGGCAGGGAAACAGGCAGAGAGAGAGAGACAGTGAAAACAGGCAGAGAGAGAGAGATAGAGAGAGAGGCAGGGAAACAGGCAGAGAGAGAGATAGAGAGAGAGGCAGGGAAACAGGCAGAGAGAGAGAGACAGTGAAAACAGGCAGAGAGAGAGAGATAGAGAGAGAGGCAGGGAAACAGGCAGAGAGAGAGATAGAGAGGCAGGAAAACAGGCAGAGAGAGAGAGAGAGGCAGGGAGACAGGCAGAGAGAGAGAGAGAGAGAGAGAGAGAGGCAGGGAAACAGGCAGGGAGAGAGAGATAGAGAGAGAGGGAAACAGGCAGAGAGAGAGATAGAGAGAGGCAGGGAAACAGGCAGAGAGAGAGATAGAGAGACAGGGAAAACAGGCAGAGAGAGAGAGAGAGAGAGAGGCAGGAAAACAGGCAGAGAGAGAGATAGAGAGACAGGGAAAACAGGCAGAGAGAGAGATAGAGAGGCAGGAAAACAGGCAGAGAGAGAGATAGAGAGAGGGGGAAAACAGGCAGAGAGAGAGATAGAGAGAGAGGGAAACAGGCAGAGAGAGAGAGATAGAGAGAGGCAGGGAAACAGGCAGAGAGAGAGATAGAGAGACAGGGAAAACAGGCAGAGAGAGAGAGACAGTGAAAACAGGCAGAGAGAGAGATAGGGAGAGGCAGGGAAACAGGCAGGGAGAGAGATAGAGAGAGAGGAAAACAGGCAGAGAGAGAGATAGAGAGACAGGGAAAACAGGCAGAGAGAGAGATAGAGAGGCAGGGAAAACAGGCAGAGAGAGAGAGAGAGATAGAGAGGCAGGGAAAACAGGCAGAGAGAGAGATAGAGAGAGAGGCAGGGAAACAGGCAGAGAGAGAGAGACAGTAAAAACAGGCAGAGAGAGAGAGATAGAGAGAGAGGCAGGGAAACAGGCAGAGAGAGAGAGATAGAGAGGCAGAGAAACAGGCAGAGAGAGAGATAGAGAGGCAGGGAAACAGGCAGGGAGAGAGATAGAGAGACAGGGAAACAGGCAGAGAGAGAGAGAGAGAGAGGCAGGAAAACAGGCAGAGAGAGAGAGATAGAGAGAGAGGGAAAACAGGTTGGAAGAGAGATAGAGAGAGGCAGGGAAACAGGCAGAGAGAGAGATAGAGGGGGGGGGGGAAACAGGCAGAGAGAGAGAGAGAGATAGAGAGACAGGGAAAACAGGCAGAGAGAGAGAGAGAGAGAGAGGCAGGAAAACAGGCAGAGAGAGAGATAGAGAGACAGGGAAAACAGGCAGAGAGAGAGATAGAGAGAGGCAGGGAAACAGGCAGAGAGAGAGATAGAGAGAGGGGGGGAAACAGGCAGAGAGAGAGAGAGACATAGAGAGAGAGGGAAACAGGCAGAGAGAAAGAGATAGAGAGACAGGGAAAACAGGCAGAGAGAGAGATAGAGAGAGGCAGGGAAACAGGCAGAGAGAGATAGAGAGACAGGGAAAACAGGCAGAGAGAGAGATAGAGAGAGGCAGGGAAACAGGCAGAGAGAGAGATAGAGAGACAGGGAAAACAGGCAGAGAGAGAGATAGAGAGAGGCAGGGGAACAGGCAGAGAGAGAGATAGAGAGGCAGGAAAACAGGCAGAGAGAGAGATAGAGAGACAGGGAAAACAGGCAGAGAGAGATAGAGAGAGAGGCAGGGAAACAGGCAGAGAGAGAGATAGAGAGGCAGGAAAACAGGCAGAGAGAGAGGTAGAGAGACAGGGAAAACAGGCAGAGAGAGAGAGAGACAGTGAAAACAGGCAGAGAGAGAGATAGAGAGAGGCAGGGAAACAGGCAGAGAGAGAGATAGAGAGGCAGGGAAAACAGGCAGAGAGAGAGAGAGAGATAGAGAGGCAGGGAAAACAGGCAGAGAGAGAGATAGAGAGAGAGGCAGGGAAACAGGCAGAGAGAGAGAGACAGTGAAAACAGGCAGAGAGAGAGAGATAGAGAGAGAGGCAGGGAAACAGGCAGAGAGAGAGATAGAGAGGCAGGAAAACAGGCAGAGAGAGAGATAGAGAGGCAGGAAAACAGGCAGGGAGAGAGATAGAGAGAGGGGGGAAAACAGGCAGAGAAAGAGAGATAGAGAGAGGGAAACAGGCAGAGAGAGAGAGATAGAGAGAGAGGGAAAACAGGTTGGAAGAGAGATAGAGAGGCAGGAAAACAGGCAGAGAGAGAGAGAGATAGAGAGACAGGGAAAACAGGTTGGGAGAGAGATAGAGAGGCAGGGAAAATAGGCAGAGAGAGAGATAGAGAGGCAGGAAAACAGGCAGAGAGAGAGATAGAGAGACAGGGATACAGGCAGAGAGAGAGAGATAGAGAGAGAGGGAAACAGGCAGAGAGAGAGAAATAGAGAGGGAGGGAAACAGGCAGAGAGAGAGAGATAGAGAGACAGGGAAAACAGGCAGAGAGAGAGATAGAGAGGCAGGGAAACAGGCAGAGAGAGAGATAGAGAGACAGGGAAAACAGGCAGAGAGAGAGATAGAGAGGCAGGGAAACTGGCAGAGAGAGAGATAGAGAGAGAGGGAAACAGGCAGAGAGAGAGAGAGATAGAGAGGCAGGAAAACAGGCAGAGAGAGAGATAGAGAGACCGGGAAAACAGGCAGAGAGAGAGATAGAGAGGCAGGGAAAACAGGCAGAGAGAGAGAGATAGAGAGGCAGGGAAAACAGGCAGAGGGAGAGATAGAGAGGCAGGGAAAACAGGCAGAGAGAGAGATAGAGAGGCAGGGAAAACAGGCAGAGAGAGAGATAGAGAGACAGGGAAAACAGGCAGAGAGAGATAGAGAGACAGGGATACAGGCAGAGAAAGAGATAGAGAGGCAGGGAAAACAGGCAGAGAGAGAGATAGAGAGGCAGGAAAACAGGCAGAGAGAGAGATAGAGAGACAGGGATACAGGCAGAGAGAGAGAGATAGAGAGAGAGGGAAACAGGCAGAGAGAGAGAAATAGAGAGAGAGGGAAACAGGCAGAGAGAGAGAGATAGAGAGACAGGGAAAACAGGCAGAGAGAGAGACAGAGAGGCAGGGAAACAGGCAGAGAGAGAGATAGAGAGACAGGGAAAACAGGCAGAGAGAGAGATAGAGAGGCAGGGAAACAGGCAGAGAGAGAGATAGAGAGAGAGGGAAACAGGCAGAGAGAGAGAGAGATAGAGAGGCAGGAAAACAGGCAGAGAGAGAGATAGAGAGACCGGGAAAACAGGCAGAGAGAGAGATAGAGAGGCAGGGAAAACAGGCAGAGAGAGAGAGATAGAGAGGCAGGGAAAACAGGCAGAGGGAGAGATAGAGAGGCAGGGAAAACAGGCAGAGAGAGAGATAGAGAGGCAGGGAAAACAGGCAGAGAGAGAGATAGAGAGACAGGGAAAACAGGCAGAGAGAGATAGAGAGACAGGGATACAGGCAGAGAAAGAGATAGAGAGGCAGGGAAAACAGGCAGAGAGAGAGATAGAGAGACAGGGAAAACAGGCACAGAGAGAGATAGAGAGAGAGTGAAAACAGGCAGAGAGAGAGATAGAGAGACAGGGAAAACAGGCAGAGAGAGAGAGATAGAGAGAGAGGGAAAACAGGCAGAGAGAGCGAGATAGAGAGACAGGGAAAACAGGCACAGAGAGAGATAGAGAGACAGGGAAACAGGCAGAGAGAGAGAGAGGGAAACAGGCAGAGAGAGAGTGAGATAGAGAGAGAGGGAAACTGGCAGAGATAGAGAGATAGAGAGACAGGGAAAACAGGCAGAGAGAGATAGAGAGACAGGGAAACAGGCAGAGAGAGAGATAGAGAGAGAGGGAAACAGGCAGAGAGAGAGGGAAACAGGCAGAGAAAGAGATAGAGAGAGAGGGAAACAGGTAGAGAGAGAGAAATAGAGAGAGGGAAACAGGCAGAGAGAGAGAAATAGAGAGAGAGGGAAACAGGCAGAGAGAGAGATAGAGAGAGAGGGAAACAGGCAGAGAGAGAGAGATAGAGAGAGAGGGAAACAGGCAGAGAGAGAGATAGAGAGTGAGGGAAACAGGTAGAGAGAGAGATAGAGAGAGAGGGAAACAGGCAGAGAGAGAGAAATAGAGAGAGAGGGAAACAGGCAGAGAGAGAGATAGAGAGAGAGGGAAACAGGCAGAGAGAGAGAGGCAGAATCAGAGCTAGAGATAAAGACAGACATAAAGAGGGGCAGAGAGAGAGAGAGAGGCGTAGAGACAGGGAGAGAGGAAAAAAGAGAGACCGGCATAGAGCGGGAAGGTGAGGGTGGGGAGGCTGGGGAGGTGGGTACAGCAGACACAGAGGGAGAGAGAGAGAGAGAGATGGGCAAAAAAGGAGCAAACCATAACGGGTTGCATAAAAGCTGGTCCTGACCCCTTGCCCTGCTGTACGTTTGTGTGAAGCTGACAGCAGATCCCTGCAAATCGCATCCCAGGCGGGAAGGATAAAACAGAAAGAACATAAATTGCTATAGATCAGCTCAGCGCCTCTGTCCCTCAGGCAGGAAGCGGTTCTGAGATCGACCCTCCCTGAGCAGCAGCTCCCCACCCATTCCCAATCCTCCTCAATGCCTCCGCCTCGATGCCTCTTTAATTCCCCTGAACTCCTTGTTCTGCATTGGCGTCGGTGAGGACCCAGCTGGTTCATAGACTTCAGGCACCCACCGGGACTGGTCGGTTTGAGCTCGGTCCTTCCAGAGGGAGAGAGCGAGAGAGCGGGCCCTAAGCTCCCAGGACACAGGCTGGTTCCATTCGAGCCCATCTCCCCTCGCTGTCAGAGGCAGTGATAGGATTTGGCTGAGATTTCCATATAAAATGCTTTTTAATATTTAAAATCAAACATTTGAATCTCATTCCATTAAATCGCTCGCAATGGAGCATAATGTGATTGGAATGCAGAAATGAGTGTGAGAATAATTACAAGTTTACAATTTAACGACAGTCTTGAATAGTTTATAGCAGTCCTTCTGAGAGCACGGTGTCGATTGAACGTGATCGATCACTGAAACAGTGGAGACGCTGGGTTGGTGTAGAGAAGGTTCAGGGAGGATTTAGTTGTGAAGGGTTTTGATGGGGTAAAACTGATTTTCCTGATGGACGATCAGAGTGTACAGGTTGAAGGTAAGGAGAGAGGGGAAAAACTTATTATTCTGTTGTTTAGATGCGAAAGGTAAAGGTAACGTGGCTGTGGAAGCAGATTCAAAAGTAACTTTTAACAAGGAATTGGAAACCAGTGAAAGGGAAAGATTTTCAAGGCTGTGTTGTTAGAGAAAGATCGAGGGGCTGAATGGCCTCTTTCTATCCTGTATGATTGCTTAACAATGTAACAGTTATTGTGTGCTATACAATCAACTGATGCAAAGGAAAATGAACAAATTTGAACTGTGTCGGTTGAACAGTGGTCTACCTTAGAAATGTACAGTATTATTTAAGTTTAATTCCTGGAACAGTGAGTTGTCTTCAGAGGAAAGGTTAAACAGACTCCAGTTCAGTTTAGAAGAGTAAAGGGTGACGACTAAAACATAAGATTTTGAGGGATCTTGACTGGGTGGATGTGGTTTCCTTTTGTGGAAGAATGTAGATCCGAGAGTTACTGTTTCAACATCAGGCGTCCCCCTTTAAAACAGAGATAAGAAGACATGGATGTTTTTTCTTTCATTTGCAGGATGTGGGCATCGCCAGCTGTGCCCGCATTTATTGCCCATCTCTAATTGCCCAGAGGGTAGTTAAGAGTCAACCACATTGCTGTGAGTGGGGAGTCACATGTAGGCCAGACCAGGTAAAGATAGCAGTTTCCTTCCCTAAAGGACATTATGAACCAGTGGGTCTTTTCCTGACAATGAACAATGATTTCATGGTCATCATTTGATTCTTTATTCCAGCTTTTGTTTTTGCTGAATTCAGATTCAAACCTGGGCCCCCAGGACATTACCTGAGTTTCTGGATTAATGTTTAGTGATAATTCCATTAGGCCATCTCCTCCCCAGTGGTGAGTTAAATATTTTAAGACAGCTGTTGATAGATTTTTGATAAATAAGTGAGTGTCAGGCAGGAATGTGAAGTAATCAAATCTCATCGAATGGCACAGCTGATTGAAGGGTTGGAGTCACCTAATGCTGCTCTGAATTCATACTTTCTTATGCTTTTATAGGATGTAGATCTTGCTAGCAAAGATTTGTTGCTGATCACCCTAATTGCTTTGAAGTGAATTAAGTATCAACCACATTGCTATAAATTAAGAGTCACATGTAGATAAGGATGGAAGATTTACCTCCCTGAAGATGGGCTGTTGGAACAACCGAGGGTGTTTGCATTGTCATCATTTTTAGCCATACATTCCAACTAGCATTATATTCCAAATTTTATTAATTACACCAGCCACGATGACAAGATTTGGTCACTGGAGTATTAGCCTGGCCTCTGGTTTACTATTCTAGCGGCCATTGTCTGCCCCACGGGAGGAGAAGTTTCACACAGATACAGGAGACTTACACAAGCAATGTAGTTAACTGATGAGCCTGAGGAAAAGGAAAACTTTATGTATCAACAAAGTCAGTCAAGTAACAGGATGGATCTCAGGTTATCAAAACCCACATAAAATATTTACAAGGTGAAATTCAGGAATTTGGACTATTTTACCTCGGAATGATATTCTTTTATCAGATTAGATTCAGAGGTGAGTAACAAAGTAAACACCGGGAGCTAAAATCCAACTAAGGAGGATAAGATTAAAGTATTAAATTCAACTCCTTGAAGAAAAGAAGATTGAGAGCGGACATGAAGCCTCTGCTTTAAGAGCTTTGAGGTGGAGATAATGAGGAATAAGCAATATATTAAATGTAAGCTGTGTGTCTCAGTTTCCCTAACCTTAGGAGGGTCTAGAAATCAGAATATTTTACAATGATGTTGCAGATTTCTGGATGGCAGTCCATTCCAAATCAGTTTATAGTGTCTCTACTCACTTTCCCCAGCGTTCTCTCTCTCTCTCCTGAAGGTGTTGCCTCCAAGATTCTTAGAGCAAAAGCAGCATTTCAAATCATCACGCAGATGGCCAAATCTCATGTCTGAACTTAGCTATTAAGTGTTAGCAGGCATATCAACTATGATGGGCTTCATATCTGATTGTGCCATCACTTAGAATCCACATATCTGAGGTAAGTTGTAAGGAGTAGGGATCAACAGATGCTTTTGCAGCTGAGAATGGCTGACTTGGAAAACTAGAGATGAATGGTTCTCCTTCCTCAAATAATATCATTAGAGTCCAACAGTGTGCCTGCTTGGTGAGTATAATAATGATACAGATTGATTAAAAAAAGGGTGAAAATGTATCAGGTGGTTGTTAGCCATAATCCAAATGAATGATAGAGCAGTCTGTTCTACCTTTGTTCTTAAAATTCCTACCAACAAAATGCCAACAGATGGACTCCTTTCACAGGAAACAGGATAAAAGGTTATTAAAATAAGTGCAAAGCAAAGGCAAGATTATTGGGCTATGGAAATCTTAGAAGTGAAGCACAGTTCTTCTGAATTTATTCACAGTAATATTATATTATCTTAATTTTGTGTTATTCATTCACTGCATGTGGGCATCATCGGCAATCATTGATTTCCTGGTTGCTTTTGTGATACAAAATGCTGGGCCATTCCAGGAGACAGTTCAGAGTCAACTGCTTTGGTCTAGAGCCATATCTCAGCCACATCACTGCTAATTGCAGCAGACTTCCTTCTCTAAAGAACATGTGAACTAGATAGCTTTTCCAACAGCTTTGTGGTACCGTTGATGACATGACTTTTTTACTCAAATGTATTCAATTAACTGGATTCAAATTCCCAGGGTTTCCTGGCGTGATCTGAATTCACGTCTCTGGATCATTAGGCTGGACTTGCTCGATTTCTAGTTTAGGATCTATTATGCTGCCATACTGAAAAGCACCACATAAACAGGCTATTAGACCCAAGCCAGGAATTACTGAACAGTTGAGGCTCTTATAAAAATAAAGAAACTTTGAATTTATAAAGATCTTAATAAAACTATTTTATTGGATAAATGTAGTGATGATGTTTCCACTTGTAGGATAAACCAGAAGCAGGGGCCGTTAATATTAGATAAGTACCGATAAAGTCAATAGAAAATTGAGATAAAATACCTTTATGCAGTGATTACTTAGAATGTGGAACTCTCTACCACAAGATATGGCTGAAACGAATAGTTTATTTAATAACTGTAATTGTGTCTTTGCTATCTCTTCCTCACTTTTAGTCTGCATGAATAAAGGTTTGATAGATAATTCGTTACAGCTGATTGCAGAAATTTCACAATTTTGTTTCCTTAATAAATCAAATAAGATGGAATACATGCACAGCAGGGCAAATTACAGACATGAATTAGAAAGAGCTGGCTAGATGATTTCTTCTTATTCCACATCATGTTCTTCACTGTGGGCTCAGCGGGTAACACTTGCACCTCTGAAACAGCAGGTCAGGAATTTAAAAGCCACTCCAAAGATTTGACCAGATAATCCAGGTTAACACTTTAGTGCAATCCAAACAGAGAGCTGAACTGTCAAAGTTGCCACATTTTAGATCAGATGTTAAATTGAGGTCCCATCTTTCCTCTCAGGCAGATTTTAAAGATCGCATGGTCTTTGATGAAGAGCAGGTGTATTCTCCTCGGTGTCCTGGCCAACAGTAAGCCCCCCAGCCGACATCACTTAAAACACATGATCTAATCATTTCACAGAATCACAGAACTGTTCAGACCCATTGTGTCCGACTGGCTCACTGAACTTGTTGTTTGGGTGCCAAAACCCTGCTTTTCCCCCCTACTTCGATGGTCATCTGATGCCCTCTTGAAGGCCTTAATTTAGCCTGCCTCCACAATGTTTCCAGGCAGTGTGTTTGTCTTAGTGCTGCTTGTGGGAACTTGCAGAATGCGAGTCAGCTGTTTCAGTTTGTACATTACAACAGTGATCACACTTCCGAAGGACTTAGTTGGCCGCAAAACGTTTTGGGATGCCTTAAAGTTGTGAAGATGCTGTCGTAGTAAAAGTTATTTTTGTTTCTATGTACTTTGCAATTTGAGAGTGATATGCCTTAGCCGGCCTGAGAGCAGCCAACATCAGCATTCAATGAAGTGGCCAGCTACCAATGTATCTCTACCAATGTTGGGTTAGTAACTGGATTGACACTTGATTTGTCCAAACAATCTTTGCAGCTATTTGCTGGGGATTTCTGTGTGAAAGTTTTCTTTAGTCAATAACAGGAGCAGTGCAGCAGATTTGTTCAGTCTCATCATTGCTGTTGTGCATTAATAATGGATAGCAAGGAGTGACTGGGGAAATACTTTGAGATCAGGGGGCTAGATGGCGTAGAAGTGAGCAGGTTGATGAAACCAGAATGTGAGCCTACAATTCGACAAAATTAATTTAAATCAATCAAGCAATATCAGAAATGAAAAGGATTTCTTTGGAAGGAAGGGTTTTGGAGATGAAATGAATTAATCGAGCCTGACACCGCCAGGACAGTTCAAAAACGGGAAACAAGTTTCTTAACAGTAATAGGAAGATTCAAAAAAGGCTGTATAGTTGTTTTGACTGTAGTTTCTGAGGGCACAAACTGGCAATGATGATTAAATATTCCACAAAACAGGATTGTTCTAGAGTTGTCTGATTGTTAGAAAGCAGGCGTCCAAAGATGTATAATGTGGGAGTTCTGACCCTTTGCTGAATTGGGGTCATGGGTTTGGCAGTAATAGGGATGTGGTTAGTCTGGTGTCAAGAGAGCCAATAGGCTATGCAGAATCGGTGATTCGGAGATTCCAGCGTAACAGGAAAGCTACATTCAGTCCCAGTGCATCTTTACCAAAACAATCCCACTCTCTCCACATAGTCCTGTATTTTTAAAAAATATTTATTCACAGTTCCCTTAAGAAATACAGCAGTCTCTGCCTCAATGTCCCCTGGTGGAAAATCATTCAGTAGCCCACAATTTATGATGTAAATAAAGTTCTCTCTTGTCAGTATCTAAAAGACTCTGTTGATGATTAATATTAAATACCCAGTATTTAAATAAGTGAACAAGCATTGGGTATTGATTATTTTTGCATCTAAAGAAGAGCTGTCTCTCCCCAAAAAAATTTTAATTTAAATTTTCTAACTTTCATCTTGTGTTTCGTTACTTTGTTACTTTAAAGGGCAGTAGGCTGTTTATTTAGTTTAGACATAATGGGAACTGCAGATGCTGGAGAATCCAAGATAACAAAGTGTGAAGCTGGATGAACACAGCAGGCCAAGCAGCATCTCAGGAGCACAAAAGCTGATGTTTCAGGCCTACATCAGAAAAGGGGGATGGGGAGAGGATTCTGATATAAATAGGGAGAGAGGGGGAGGCAGACTGAAGATAGACAGAGGCGAACATAGGTGCAGAGGAAAGTATGGATGGAGAGGTAGGGAGGGGATAGGACGGACAGGTCAAGGGGGCAGGATGAGGTTAGTAGGTAGGAAATGGAGGTGTGGCTTGAGGTGGGACGAGGGGATAGGTGAGAGGAAGAACAGGCTAGGGAAGCGGGGACGAGCTGGGCTGGTTTTGGGATGCAGTGGGGGGAGGGGAGATTTTGAAGCTGGTGAAATCCACATTGATACCATTGGGCTGCAGTGTTCCCAAGCGGAATATGAGTTGCTGAGCCTGGCCAGGTGTTAGATTTGGAAGTAGGTGAACACTTTGGTGATAACGATCACAATTCTGTTATGTTTACTTTAGTGATGGAAAGGGATAGGTGTATACCACTGAGGAAGAGTTATAGCTGGGAGAAAGGCAATTACAATGAGATTAGGCATGATTTAGAGAGCATAGGATGGGGAAGGAAACTGCAGGGGATGGGCACATTAAAAATGTGGAGCTTATTCAAGGAAAAGCTCCTGTGTGTCCTAGATAAGTATGTACCTGTCAGGCAGGGAGGAAGCTGAAGAGTGCGGGAGCCGTGGTTTACAAAGGAAGTGGAATCTCTCTTCAAGAGGAAGAAGAAGGCTTATGTTAGGATGAGATATGAAGGCTCAGTTAGGGCACTTGAGGGATACGAGGTAGCCAGGAAAGACCTAAAGAGAGAGCTCAGAAGAGCCAGGAGGAGACATGAGAAGTTGTTGGTGGATAGGATCAGGGTAAACCCTAAGGCTTTCTGTAGGTATTTAAGGAATAAAAGAAAGATGAAAGTAAGATTAGGCCCAATCAAGGATAGTAGTGGTAAGTTGTGTGTGGAGTCAGATGAGATAGGGGAAGCGCTAAATGACACTTTTTCAACAGTATTTACTTGAGAAAACAACAATGTTGTCGAGGAGAATACTGAGATACAGGCTACTAGACCAGGTGGGATTGAGGTTCACAAGGAAGAGGTATTAGAAATCCTACAGAGCGTGAAGATAGATATGTCCCCTGGGCCGGATGGGATTTATCCTCGGATCCTCTGGGAAGCCAGGGAGGAGATTGCCGAGCCTTTGGCATTGATCTTTAACTCGTCATTGTCTACAGGAATAGTGCCAGACAACTGGAGGATAGCAAATGTGGTTCCCCTGTTCAAGAAGGGGAGTAGAGACAACACTAGTAATTATAGACCAGTGAGCCTTACCTCAGTTGTTGGTAAAGTGTTGAAAAAGGTTATAAGGGATAGGATTTATAATCATCTAGAAAAGAATTAATTGATTAGGGATAGTCAGCACGGTTTTGTGAAGGGAAGGTCATGCCTCACAAACCTTATTGAGTTCTTTGAGAAGGTGATCAAACAGGTAGATGAGAGTAAACCGGTTGATGTGGTGTATATGGATTTCAGCAAGGCGTTCGATGAGGTTCCCCACAATAGGCTATTGTACAAAATGTGGAGGAATGGAATTGTGGGAGATATAGCAGTTTGGATTGGAAATTGGCTTGCTGAAGAAGACAGAGGGTGGTAGTTGATGGGAAATGTTCATCCTGGAGACCAGTTACTAGTGGTGTACCGCAAGGGTCGGTGTTGGGTCCACTGCTGTTTGTCATTTTTATAAATGACCTGGATGAGGGCGGAGAAGGATGGGTTAGTAAATTTGCAGGTGACACTAAGGTCGGTGGAGACTACTAACACCTGGCCAGGCTCAGCAACTCATATTCCGCTTGGGAACACTGCAGTGACGAAGGATGCTGTAGGTTGCAGAGAGACATAGATAAGCTGCAGAGCTGGGCTGAGAGGTGGCAAATTGAGTTTAATGCAGACAAGTGTGAGGTGATGCACTTTGGTAGGAGTAACCGAAAGGCAAAGTACAGGGCTAATGGTAAGATTCTTAGCAGTGTAGATGAGCAGAGAGATCTCAGTGTCCATGTACACAGATCCTTGAAAGTTGCCACCCAGGTTGACAGGGCTGTTAAGAAGGCGTACAGTGTTTTAGCTTTTATTAATAGAGGGGTTGAGTTCCGGAACCAAGAGGTTATGGTGAAGCTGTGCAAAACTCTGGTGCGGCCGCACTTGGAGTATTGTGTACAGTTCTGGTCACCGCATTATAAGAAGGATGTGGAAGCTTTGGAAAGGGTGCAGAGGAGATTTACTAGGATGTTGCCTGGTATGGAGGGAAGGTCTTACAAGGAAAGGCTGAGGGAGTTGAGGCTGTTTTCATTAGAGAGAAAAAGGTTGAGAGGTGACTTAATTGAAACATGTAAAATATTCAGAGGGTTAGATAGGGTGGATAGGGAGAGTCTTTTTCCTAGGATGGTGATGGCAACACGAGGGGGCATAGCTTTAAATTGAGGGGTGAAAGATATAGGACAGATCTCAGAGGTAGTTTCTTTACTCAGAGAGTAGTAAGGGAATGGAACACTTTGCCTGCAACAGTAGTAGATTCACCAACTTTAGGTACATTTAAGGCGTCATTGGATAAGCATATGGACGTACATGGAATAGTGTAGGTTCGGTGGGCTTGAGATCGGTATGACAGGTCGGCACAACATCGAGGGCCGAAGGGCCTGTACTGTGCTGTAATGTTCTATGTAACCTACGGGTGGCGTCATGATGGCAATGCAGGAGGCCCAGGATGGACATGTCATCCAAGGAATGGGAGGGGGAGTTAAAATGGCTCGCGACTGGGAGGTGCAGTTGTTTATTGCGAACCGAGCGGAGGTGTTCTGCAAAGCAGTCCCCAAGCCTCCGGTTGGTTTCCCCAGTGTAGAGGGAGCCACACCGGTACAGTGGATGCAGTATACCACATTGGTGGATGTGCAGGTGAACATCTGCTTGATGTGGAAAGTCATCTTGGGGCCTGGGATGGGGGTGAGAGGGTAGGTGTGGTCTCCAACCCCACCATACCCGTCACTTTCCCCTGCAACCGCAGGAAGTGCTACACCTGCCCCTACACCTCCTCTCTTACCCCTATCCCAGTCGCCAAGATGACCTTCCCTATTAAGCAGATGTTCACCTGCACATCTGCCAATGTGGTATACTGTATCCATTGTACTCGGTAAGTGGAGGCTTGGGGACCGCTTTGCAGAACACCTCCACTCGGTTTGCAATAAACAACTGCACCTCCCAGTCGCGAACCATTTTAACTCCCCCTCCCAGTCCTCAGACAACATGTCCATCCTGGGCCTCCTGCAGTGCCACAATGATGCCACCCGAAGGTTGCAGGAACAGCAACTCATATTCCGCTTGGGAACCCTGCAGCCCAATGGTATCAATGTGGACTTCACCAGCTTCAAAATCTCCCCTTCCCCCCCCGCCACTGCATCCCAAAACCAGCCCAGTTCGTCCCCGCCTCCCTAACCTGTTCTTCCTCTCACCTATCCCTTCCTCCCACCTCAAGCCGCACCTCCATTTCCTACCTACTAACCCCAACCCGCCCCTTGACCTGTCCGTCCTCCCCGGACTGACCTATCCCCTCCCTACCTCCCCACCTATACTCTCCTCTCCACCTATCTTCTCGTCAATCCATCTTCAGTCCGCCGCTCCCTCTCTCCCTATTTATTTCAGAATCCTCTCCCCATCCCCCTCTCTGATGAAGGGTCTAGGCCTGAAACGTCAGCTTTTGTGCTCCTGAGATGCTGCTTGGCCTGCTACGTTCATCCAGCCCCACACTTTGTTATCTTGTTTATTTAGTTTAAGTTGGTTTAATAGATCTGACCAAAATAGTGGAAAATAGAGCTGAAGGGCTCTTGTGGCACAGTGGTAGTGTCTGTAACTCTCAGCCAGCAGAACTTAAGTTTAAATTCCACCTGCCAAGCAAGGGTGAGCTTTGCCAGGCAAAGGAGGGTGTGCAGGATGGAGATTGTTTCGGTTTTCATTCAAGCTTGAAGCAGAGAGTCATCGGAGATTGGATATCCACAGTGGAGAGATAAAGTTAGGGGCACGAAACTGGAACTTGTTGAAATACCTCAAACATCAGGAGAGCTAAAAGTGTAGGTGAGAAGGAACTGGGCAAGAAGAGAAAATATAGTCAAGAAAAGAAGAAATAGGCTCAATGGGACAGGATCAGTTTGAAGCAATGTTTTTGTTCATTAACTCCGATTTGAGAGAACTGCCACAGCCTTCAGAGGGCCAGAACAGGCATGCTGGGTCAAAACAGAATATCAAGAGGCCTGGATTGAGTGGACATGGAGATGTTGCCACTAGTAGGAGAGACTAGGACCCGAGGATACAGCCTCAGAATGAAGCGATGATGCTTTAGAACTGAGATGAGCAGGAATTCCTTCAGCCACAGAGTGGCGAATCTGTGGAACTCATTGCTGGGGAGCGCTGTGAAAGCCAAGTCACTGAGTGTATTTCAGACAGAGATAGAGAGGTTCTTGATTAGTAAGGAGGTCAAGGGTTATGGGGAGAAGGCAGGAGAATGAGATAGAGAAACATGTCAGTCATGATTGAATGGTAGAGCAGACTCGATGGGCCCAATGGTCTAATTCTGCTCCTATATCTTTTGGCCTTATGATATTATGCACCCAGTTCTACTAAAGTGCCAATCTCCTGCCTTTTCCCCAAACCCTTCCACACCATTACTATCCAAATAATCATCTAATGACCTCTTAAATGCCTCAACTGAACCTGCCTCCACCACATTATCAGGCAGTGCATTCCAAGACTATCTCCTTGATGCATTAAAATGTGCTTTTTCACAACATCCTTACTTCTTTAGACATCACTTTAAACCAATTCCTCTCATTCTTGTCTCTTGAACAAGTGAAAACAACTTCTTCCTGCCTTAGGGATAGTAGGAACTGCAGATGCTGGAGAATCTGAGATAACAAGGCATAGAGCTGGATGACTGCAGCAGGCCAAGCAGCATCTCAGGAGCAGGAAAGCTGACGTTTTGGGCCTAGGCCCTTCTTCAGAAATGGGGGAGGGGAAGGGGGTTCTGGAATAAATTGAGATGGGGGGAGGTGATGATGGAAGATGGACAGAGGAGAAGATAGGTGGAGAGGAGATGGACAGGTCAAAGAGGCGGGGATGGAGCCAGTAAAGGTAAGTGTAGGTGGGGAGCTCTACACTTTGTTATCTCTCTTCTTCCTGCCTTCTCTGCCCAGCCCATTCATGATTTTGAAAACATCAGTCAGAATTCAATCTTCTTCTCTCCAAAGAGAACAGTCCCAATTTCTTCAATCTATCCTCATTACTGAAGTTTCTCATTCCTGAAACGATTCTTATAAATCCCTCTGCACTGATGCTCCAACAGTGCGGCACTCCCTCAGCATTGACCCTCCGACAGTGCGGCGCTCCCTCAACATTGACCCTCCGACAGTGCGGCGCTCCCTCTGCACTGATGCTCCAACAGTGCCGTGATCCCTCAGCACTGACCCTTCAACAGTCTGGTGCCCCCTGAGCACTGGCCCTCCGACAGTGCGGTGCTCCCTGAGCACTGACCCTTCGATAGTGCGGCGCTCCCTCAGCACTGATGCTCCGACAGTGCAGTGCTCCCTCAGCACTGACCCTTCGACAGTGCGGCGCTCCTTCAGCACTGATGCTCTGACAGTGTGGAGCTTCCTCAGCACTGACCCTCCGACAGTGCGGCGCTCCCTCAGCACTGACCCTCCGACAGTGCGGCGCTTCCTCAGTACTGACCCTCCGACAGTGCGGCGCTTCCTCAGTACTGACCCTCCGACAGTGCCCACTCCCTCAGCACTGACCCTACAACAGTGCGGAGCTCCCTCAGCACTGACCCTCCGACAGTGCGGCGCTCCCATAGCATTGACCCTCCAACAGTGCGGCGCTCCCTCAGCACTGACCCTCTGACAGTGCGGAGCTTCCTGAGCACTGACCCTCTGAAGGTGCAGCGCTCCCTCAGCACTGACCCTCCGACAGTGCGGAGCTCCCTCAGCACTGACCCTCCGACAGTGCCCACTCCCTCAGCACTGACCCTCCGACAGTGCGGCGCTTCCTCAGCACTGACCCTCCGACAGCGCCCGCTCCCTCCGCAGTGACCCTCCAACAGTGCGACCCTCCCTCAGCACTGACCCTCCAACAGTGCGGCGCTCCCTCAGCACTGACCGTCCGACAGTGTGGAGCTTCCTGAGCACTGACCCTCCGACAGTGCAGCGCTCCCTCAGCACTGACTCTCTGACAGTGCAGCGCTCCCTCAGTACTGACCCTCCGACAGTGCAGCACTCCCTCAGCACTGACCCTCTGAAAGTGCGAAGCTCCCTCAGCACTGACCCTCCGACAGTGCCCACTCCATCAGCACTGACCCTCTGACAGTGCGGCGTTCCCTCAGCACTCACCCTCCGACAGTGCGGAGCTTCCTGAGCACTGACCCTCCGACAGTGCGGCACTCCGTCAGCACTGACCTTCTGACAGTGCCCGCTCCCTCAGCACTGACCCTCCGACAGTGCCTGCTCCCTCAGCACTGACCCTCCGACAGTGCCCCCTCCCTCAGCACTGACCCTCCAACAGTGCAGTGCTCTCAGTGCTGGAATTTTCAGCATAAAATGCTGACGCTTGGTAATGATTAATTACAATTGGAACAAAACCACACTCACTAGCAAAATAGAAAATCCTTCCCACTGAACCAGATCCATCAATTTTTCATGCAAGTCAAGATAGCAGGGAGAGGACAGCCATCTTAATGAATGATTGAGCATTCTTTGGTCTTGGACAATAGAAATTATTTCATTTGTCTCATTCATCTGTCCATATCTGGTGCTAGGGTGAACTTGGGACAACAGTCTATCCGGGGGCAATTCAGCAATTGTTGTTGGAATATCATAGCTCAGAGAGATCTTTGAGATCGTTGCTAACATTCGTAGTTCTAGGGTGGAGTACACAGAGTTAGTATTGCCCCCCAGTCCGAGCAAGAAATCAGCCTTCCAGCTATTAACATCCAGAAGGATATTTTGCCTGAGCACAGGAGCAATAGGAGTGTATAAACCCTCCCTGTTATTCAGTATAAAGTCTACTGTCTTTCATCAGGGGACTAAACCACATCTTTTTAGGACTAGGAGGCAGTGACTGTTGGGAAAACATGTAGATCATTGCTAAGATGCCAGTTGTTTGCAATATAGATGAGGAAACTAAATGTAACATCTCCACCTTTGCAGATGACACAAAGCTGGGTGGGAGGGTGAGCTGTGAGGAGGATGCAGAGATGCTTCAGTATGATTTGGACAGGCTGAGTGAGTGGGCAGGTATATGGCAGATGCAGAATAATGAGGATAAGTATGAGATTATACATTCCGGCAGCAATGCCAGAAGGCAGTTTATTATCTGAATGGCTAAAGATTGAGGGAGGAGACTGTGCTGTGAGGCCTGGGTGTTGTCATACACCAGTCACTGAAAGTAAGCGTGCAGATGCAGCCAACAGTGTAGAAGGCAAATGATACGTTGGCCCTTGTAGCAAGAGGATTTGAGTGCAGAAATGAAGATGTTTTGCTACAATTGTACAGGGTCTTAGTGAGACCACATCTGGCATACTATGTGCAACTTTGGTCTCTATACCTGATGAAAGATATTCTTGTTATAGATGGAGTGCAGCAGAGGTTTACCAGACAGATTCTTGGCAGGCCAGAAATAGGAGAAAAGGTTGAATTGGTTAGAATTGTATGTACTGGAGTTCAAAGAGTGATGGGGGTTTCAGAGAAACCTATAAGTTTCTAACAGTACTAGACAGGGTAAACAGAAAGGATGTTCTTAACGTCAGGTGAGTCCAGAACCACCAAGAAGTTAGTAATGGCACCTCCAAGATTGTCCTGATCCACTACAATTTTCCTACCGTCGCCATAGGTCCACTGCAGACACATTTTCCTGGCCCTACACTCATCCCTGGAATATCACGATAACAAGGACACCTACATCAAAATCCTATATGTTGACTTTAGCTCTGCCTTTAATAATTCCAACCAACTCGTTTCCAAACTCTGACACCAAGGACTCTGCTCCCAGTTCTGTAACTGGATCCTCAACTTCCTGACCTGCCCACTGCAATCGGTAAGCATAGGTGATAACACCTCTACCACGATAATCCTCAACAGTGGTGCTTCGCAAAGCTGCTTACTCAGCCCCATACTACACTCCTTCTACAATTATAATTGTGTGGCCAAATTCAACCCTACCTCTATTACAAATTCGCTGATGACACCACTGTAGCACGTTGGATATTAAACAATGACAAGACAGCGTATGGCAAAGAGATAGACAGCTTGGTGACACTGTACAAAGTCAACAATCTCTCCTTCAATGTCAGCAAAAAGGAGGAGCTGGTCATCGATTTCAGGAAGTGGGGTGGAGAGCACGCCCCTGTCTACATCGATTTCAGGAAGGGGAGTGGAGGGCACGCCCCTGTCTACATCGATTTCAGGAAGGGGAGTGGAGGGCACGCCCCTGTCTACATCGATTTCAGGAAGGGGAGTGGAGGGCACGCCCCTGTCTACATCGATTTCAGGAAGGGGAGTGGAGGGCACGCCCCTGTCTACATCGATTTCAGGAAGGGGAGTGGAGAGCACGCCCCTGTCTACATCGATTTCAGGAAGGGGAGTGGAGGGCACGCCCCTGTCTACATCGATTTCAGGAAGGGGAGTGGAGGGCACGCCCCTGTCTACATCGATTTCAGGAAGGGGAGTGGAGGGCACGCCCCTGTCTACATCGATTTCAGGAAGGGGAGTGGCGAGCACGCCCCTGTCTACATCGATTTCAGGAAGGGGAGTGGAGGGCACGCCCCTGTCTACATCGATTTCAGGAAGGGGAGTGGAAGGCACGCCCCTGTCTACATCGATTTCAGGAAGGGAAGTGGCGAGCACGCCCCTGTCTACATCGATTTCAGGAAGGGGAGTGGAAGGCACGCCCCTGTCTACATCGATTTCAGGAAGGGGAGTGGAGGGCACGCCCCTGTCTACATCGATTTCAGGAAGGGGAGTGGAGGGCACGCCCCTGTCTACATCGATTTCAGGAAGGGGAGTGGAAGGCACGCCCCTGTCTACATCGATTTCAGGAAGGGGAGTGGAAGGCACGCCCCTGTCTACATCGATTTCAGGAAGGGGAGTGGAAGGCACGCCCCTGTCTACATCGATTTCAGGAAGGGGAGTGGAAGGCACGCCCCTGTCTACATCGATTTCAGGAAGGGGAGTGGAAGGCACGCCCCTGTCTACATCGATTTCAGGAAGGGGAGTGGAGGGCACGCCCCTGTCTACATCGATTTCAGGAAGGGGAGTGGAAGGCACGCCCCTGTCTACATCGATTTCAGGAAGGGGAGTGGCGAGCACGCCCCTGTCTACATCGATTTCAGGAAGGGGAGTGGAAGGCACGCCCCTGTCTACATCGATTTCAGGAAGGGGAGTGGAAGGCACGCCCCTGTCTACATCGATTTCAGGAAGGGGAGTGGAAGGCACGCCCCTGTCTACATCGATTTCAGGAAGGGGAGTGGAAGGCACGCCCCTGTCTACATCGATTTCAGGAAGGGGAGTGGAGGGCACGCCCCTGTCTACATCGATTTCAGGAAGGGGAGTGGAAGGCACGCCCCTGTCTACATCGATTTCAGGAAGGGGAGTGGCGAGCACGCCCCTGTCTACATCGATTTCAGGAAGGGGAGTGGAAGGCACGCCCCTGTCTACATCGATTTCAGGAAGGGGAGTGGAGGGCACGCCCCTGTCTACATCGATTTCAGGAAGGGGAGTGGAGGGCACGCCCCTGTCTACATCGATTTCAGGAAGGGGAGTGGAAGGCACGCCCCTGTCTACATCGATTTCAGGAAGGGGAGTGGAAGGCACGCCCCTGTCTACATCGATGGTGCTGGGCAGGAGACCATAGAATGCCTACAGTGTAAAGGTGGCCATTCAGCCACTTGGGTCCACTCCTACTCTCCAAAGAGCAGCCCATCCAGACCCACTCCTCTACCCTATCCCTGTCACACCTGCTTTTTCAACGGCTAATGCACCTAACTTATGCATTCCTGGGCACCACAGGCAATTTAGCATGGCCAATTCGCCTAACCTGCACATCTTGGGACTGTAGCAGGATACCCATGCAAACACAGGGAGAATTTTCAAACTCCACATAGTCACCCAAGGCTAGAATTGAACCAGGTGCCTGGCACTGTGAGGCAGCAGCAGTAGTTATCACCTACAAACTGTCTTGGTCCATTCACGTCAACACTATGGTCAAGAAAGCACACCAACACCTCTACTTCCTCAAAGACTAAGGAAATTTGACAAGTCCATGGATAAGAGGCACAGTTAGTAAGTTTGCAGATGACACAAAAATAGGTGGTGTAATCGACATCAGAGAAGGTTATCTCAGAGTATGATGACATCCTGATCCGATGGGCAAATGGGCTGAGGAGTGGCAGATGGAGTTTAATTTAGATAGATGTGGGGTGCTGCATTTTGGAAAGGCAAATCAGGGCAGGACTTAGACACTTAATGGTAAGGTCCTAGGGAGTGTTGCCAAACAAAGAGACATTGAGGGACAGGTTTAGTTAATGAAAGTGGAGTTACAGGTAGGCAGAGTGGTGAATAAACAGTTTGGTATGCTTTCCTTTATTGGTCAGTGTTTTGAGTATAGGAGTTGGGAGGACACCGACAATACAGGACTTCAGTTTGGCCACTTTTGGAATACTGCATTCAATTCTGGCCTCCCTGCTACAGGAAAGATGTTGTGAAATGTGAAAGGGTTCAGAAACGAATTACAAGAATGTTGCCAGATCTGGAGGGTTTGACCTATAAGGAGAGGCTGAATAGACTGGGGTCATTTTCCCTGGAGTGTCGGACACTGAGGGTTGCCTTATAGAAATGTGGTTGGTTGGTTTGCTGAGCTTGATTGTTGGGACTGAGACAGGGTCAAAGAGGTCTATGGCACAGAAAAAGGCCTCTCAGCCCATTAGGTCATGGTATGGATAGACTGACTGGGGAAAGGCAGAGAATGGGAATAAACTGGTCTTTTTCGGGATGCAGCTGGTGACTAATGCATTTCCACAGGGGTCAGTGTTGGATCCACAACTATTCACGCTATACATTTACGATTTCGATGAAGGTACTGAGGGAATTGTTGCTAAGTTTGTAGACAACACAAAGATAAGTGAAAGGTCAGGTAATTTTGAGGAAACAGGGAGGCTGCAGAAGGACCTGGACACGCTCGGAGAGTCAGCAAAGAATTAGCAGACGAAATTCAGTGTGGGAAAGTGTGAGGTTACACACATTGGTAGACAGAACATTTTGTAAATAGGGAAAGCACAAAGGGACTTGGGAGTCCTAGTTCATGATTCTCTTAAGGTTAACATGCGGGTACAGTTGGTGGTTAGGAAGGCAAATGTAATGTTAACATGCATTTCAAGTGGGCTAAAACACAAGAGCAGAGATGTACCGCTGAGGCTGCATGAAGATCTGGTTAGCCACAATGAAACATTGTGAGCAGTTTGGACCCCATATCTAATGGACGATGTGCTGGCATTAGAGAGGGTCCAGAGGAGGCTTACAATAATGATCACGGGGATGATAGCCTTGTCATATGAGGAGCAGTTGAGGGCTCCGGGACTATACTCAATGGCGTTTAGAAGGAAGAGGGGGATCTTATTGAACCTTACAGAATACTGAGAGCCCTGAGCAGAGTGGACATGGAGATGTTTCCACTAGTAGGAGAGACTAAGACCCAAGGGCATAGTCTCAAGGTGGAGAGATGATCCCTTTAGAATTAAGGTGAGAGGGATTTTCTTTGGCCAGAGGATGGTGAATCTGTAGATATTATTACAAAAGAGGGCTGTAGAGGCCAAATTACTGGGTGTATTTAAGACAGAGACAGATAGGTTCTTGAATAGTAAGGGGATCAAGAGTTACAGGGAGAAGGCAAGAGAATGGGATTGAGAAACATAGCCATGATCGAGTGGCAGAGCAGAAATGATGTGCCAAATGGCCTAATTCTGCTGCCATATGTTATAGTTCAAGTCTATGCTGCACCACCTAACTATTCTAAACTCATGTTTCAGCATTTGGATAATAAAATGTGAGGCTGGATGAACACAGCAGGCCAAGCAGCATCTCAGGAGCACAAAAGCTGACGTTTCGGGCCTAGACCCTTCATCAGAGAGGGGGATGGGGTGAGGGTTCTGGAATAAATAGGGAGAGAGGGGGAGGCGGACCGAAGATGGAGAGAAAAGAAGATAGGTGGAGAGAGTATAGGTGGGGAGGTAGGGAGGGGATAGGTCAGTCCAGGGAAGATGGACAGGTCAAGGAGGTGGGATGAGGTTAGTAGGTAGATGGGGGTGCGGCTTGGGGTGGGAGGAAGGGATGGGTGAGAGGAAGAACAGGTTAGGGAGGTAGAGACAGGTTGGACTGGTTTTGGGATGCAGTGGGTGGAGGGGAAGAGCTGGGCTGGTTGTGTGGTGCAGTGGGGGGAGGGGACAAACTGGGCTGGTTTAGGGATGCAGTTGGGGAAGGGGAGATTTTGAAACTGGTGAAGTCCACATTGATACCATTGGGATGCAGGGTTCCCAGGCGGAATATGAGTTGCTGTTCCTGCAACCTTCGGGTGGCATCATTGTGGCACTGCAGGAGGCCCATGTTGGACATGTCATCTAAAGAATGGGAGGGGGAGTGGAAACGGTTTGCGACTGGGAGGTGCAGTTGTTTGTTGCGAACTGAGCGGAGGTGTTCTGCAAAGCGGTCTCCAAGCCTCCGCTTGGTTTCCCCAATGTAGAGGAAGCCACACCGGGTACAGTGGATGCAGTATACCACATTGGCAGATGCACAGGTGAACCTCTGCTTAATGTGGAATGTCATCTTGGGGCCTGGGATAGGGGTGAGGGAGGAGGTGTGGTGGCAAGTGTAGTATTTCCTGCGGTTGCAGGGGAAGGTCCCTATACACCTGCAATCCGCACGCAGATGGCCTCAAGGCCCTCTGCTTCTTCCTGTCCCGCAGGCCCGACTAGTCTCCCTCCACCAACACCCTCATCCGCCTAGCCGAACTCGTCTTCACCCTCAACAACTTCTCTTTTGACTCCTCCCACTTCCTACAGACTAAGGGGGTGGCCATGGGCACCCGCATGGGCCCCAGCTATGCCTGCCTCTTTGTAGGTTACGTGGAACAGTACCTCTTCCGCACCTACACAGGCCCCAAACCCCACCGCTTCCTCCGTTACATTGATGACTGTATCGGCGACGCCTCTTGCTCCCCAGAGGAGCTTGAACAGTTCATCCACTTCACCAACACCTTCCACCCCAACCTTCAGTTCACCTGGGCCATCTCCAGCACATCCCTCACCTTCCTGGACCTCTCAGTCTCCATCTCAGGCAACCAGCTTGTAACTGATGTCCATTTCAAGCCCACCGACTCCCACAGCTACCTAGAATACACCTCCTCCCACCCACCCTCCTGCAAAAATTCCATCCCCTTTTCCCAATTCCTCCGCCTCCGCCGCATCTGCTCCCACGATAAGACATTCCACTCCCGCACATCCCAGATGTCCAAGTTCTTCAAGGACCACAACTTTCCCCCAACAGTGATCGAGAACGCCCTTGACCGCGTCGCCCATATTTCCCGCAACACATCCCTCACACCCCACCCCCGCCACAACCGCCCAAAGAGGATCCCCCTCGTTCTCACACACCACCCCACCAACCTCCGGATACAACGCATCATCCTCCGACACTTCCGCCATCTACAATCCGACCCCACCACCCAAGACATTTTTCCATCCCCACCCCTGTCTGCTTTCCGGAGAGACCACTCTCTCCGTGACTCCCTTGTTCGCTCCACACTGCCCTCCAGCCCCACCACACCCGGCACCTTCCCCTGCAACCGCAGGAAATGCTACACTTGTCCCCACACCTCCTCCCTCACCCCTATCCCAGGCCCCAAGATGACATTCCACATTCAGCAGAGGTTCACCTGCACATCTGCCAATGTGGTATACTGCATCCACTGTACCCGGTGTGGCTTCCTCTACATTGGCGAAACCAAGCGGAGGCTTGGGGACTGCTTTGCAGAACACCTCCGCTCAGTTCACAACAAACAACTGCACCTCCCAGTCGCAAACCAGTTCCACTCCCCCTCCCATTCTTTAGATGACATGTCCATCATGGGCCTCCTGCAGTGCCACAATGATGCCACCCGAAGGTTGCAGGAACAGCAACTCATATTCCGCCTGGGAACCCTGCATCCCAATGGTATCAATGTGGACTTCACCAGTTTCAAAATCTCCCCTTCCCCAACTGCATCCCTAAACCAGCCCAGTTCGTCCCCTCCCCCCCACTGCACCACACAACCAGCCCAGCTCTTCCCCTCCACCCACTGCATCCCAAAACCAGTCCAACCTGTCTCTGCCTCCCTAACCTGTTCTTCCTCTCACCCATCCCTTCCTCCCACCCCAAGCCGCACCCCCATCTACCTACTAACCTCATCCCACCTCCTTGACCTGTCCATCTTCCCTGGACTGACCTATCCCCTCCTTACCTCCCCACCTACACTCTCTCCACCTATCTTCTTTTCTCTCCATCTTCGGTCCACCTCCCCCTCTCTCCCTATTTATTCCAGAACCCTCACCCCATCCCCCTCTCTGATGAAGGGTCTAGGCCCAAAATGTCAGCTTTTGTGTTCCTGAGATGCTGCTTGGCCTGCTGTGTTCATCCAGCCTCACATTTTATTATCTTGGAATTCTCCAGCATCTGCAGTTCCCATTATCTCTTACAGCATTTGGACCATAGATTTGCGAGTGGTCATCTAAATGCTCTTCAAATGTTATACCACCTTCCATGGCAGTGAGTTTCAAATTTCCATCACCCTCTGGGGAGAATATTTTTCCTTGTATCTCCTTTCAACCATCTGCCCCTGCCTTAAACCTATACTTCCTGGTCATTCACCCTTCTACCATGGAGAAAAGTTCCTTCCTGACCACCCTAAGTATGTCCCTCAATTTTATACATCTCACTTATAAATGCCTTTAGTCTCTTCTACCCCAGTGAAGAAAACCCCAGTCTGTCCAATCTCTCTTCATAACTAAAACAATCAGTCCCAGCAACACCATAGTAAAGCTCCTCTGCACCTTCTCCAGAGAATGGTGGGCCTGTGGGATTTGCTACCACAGAAAGTAATCAAGGGAAAGCATTAGTGGTAATAGGAACTGCAGATGCTGGTGAATCCAAGATAACAAAGTGTGGAGCTGGATGAACACAGCAGGCCAAGCAGCATCTCAGGAGCACAAAAGCTGACATTTCGGGCCTAGACCCTTCGTCAGAGAGGTGTCAGAGAGGATCTGACGAAGGGTCTGGGCCCGAAACGTCAGCTTTTGTGCTCCTGAGATGCTGCTTGGCCTGCTGTGTTCATCCAACTCCACACTTTGTTATTTAAGGGAAAGCATTATATGGTTTCAAGGAGTTGGATATAGCATTTGGAGCTAAAGGGATCAAATGATATGGGGGAAAGTGGGAATAGGCTATTGAGTTAGATCATCAGCCACAATCATAATGAATGGCAAAGCAGGCTTGAAGGGCTGAAAGGCCAACTCCTGCTCCTACTGTCTATGTTTCTATGTACATAGTATGTTACATGAGCAATGTCATGTAGATAACGTGTTGTGATAGCACCTCACTTGGTGATTGAGATGTATGACGTATGAGATTGACTAGGTTAGGATTATTTTCGCTGGAGTTCAGATGAATGAGGGGGGAATCTCAGAGACTTAAAATTCTAACAGGACTGGGCAGGGTAGATGCAGGGAGGATGTTCCCAATGGTGGGTGTGTCCAGAGCCAGGGGTCACAGTATGGGGATTTGGGGTAGACCATTTAGGATGGAGATGAGGAGACATTTCTTCACACAAAGAGTGATGAGCCTGTGGATTTCATTACGACAGGAAATAGTTGATGCCAAAGCATTAAATATGTTCAAAAGGTGGCTAGATATAGCACTTGGGAAAAATGGGAACAAACGTTATGGGGAGAAAACAGAATTAGGCTACTGAGTTGGGCGATCAGCCATGATCATTATGAGCTAGCAGGTTCGAAGGGCTGTTTGGCCCCTTTTTGCTCTTATCTTCTATGTTTCTATATGTCTAGGTGAGAGATTATCAATTTCTTTCTGGTCAGATACAAACCGTGATATAGACAATACAGGGTTTCCTCTCAGATGAAATTGGAAAGGATTGATTAAGTCATGGGGACCTGCTAGAGGCATGAGAGCGGAGACTGTAGGAAATAAGTTTCCTAGTCAAGACCAGGTTGGGTACAAAATCAGAAGAAAATGACAAATAAAAACCAAAAGAACTGCAAATGCTGTAAATCAGGAACAAAAACAGAGTTGCTGGAAAAGCTCAGCAGGTCTGGCAGTATTTGTGGAGAAGAAAACAGAGTTAACATTTCGGCTCCAGTGACCCTTCTGCAGTTTTGAGGGTCACCAGACCCGAAACGTTAACTCTGTTTTCTCCTCCACAGATGCTGCCAGACCTGCTGATCTTTTCCAGCAACTCTGTTTTTGTTCCAGAAGAAAATGGTACCAGGCAATAGTGGAAAACGGCTGGTGCCAGAATTGGAATGGTCCAGTGTGATTGCAGGGAGCAGTGACTGCTATTTACAGCCATGCAAGATATTATCAATGTTTATGACCAACATGACATTAGCACAAGGGCTAGGACTGGGGAGAGATCCAGTTCCACTCCTCTGAAAAACAACATATAATATTTAGAAGTCACCACATAACTTCTCTTCAACCACTTCTGCCTCCTCCTGACCATTCCCACCATTCTGTGTGCATTGGCTACCCACTTTCCTGTGAGCTCTCGCTGTAACAGATGCAGTAAGAATGCTGTTGGTGCTTGATAGTCTCTACCTTTTGATTTTAACTTCATCAGACATGGGATTACCAAATTTGATTAACAGGTTCACCTTTGGGTTGGTTAGCTTTGTCCTATGGGATCTCATCGGCCAAATAAATTTTAACCAATCTGATTGCCACCAAAATAACCCTGAGTCCAGAACTCAGATATTACAGTGGGTGATCTCTGCATGCTATGTCTTTATTTAATTCCTAATTTCCCACCTTCCCTTCCCAACAATCAGCTACAAAATAAAAATGATGTAATCTGCAACCTGATCCCAATATGGATACAGGCACTCGGTTGGGGGACCTGGGTGGTACACAGGAATAATTGTAGCATTGTTGATGCTACCTTCTTACCAGCAAGTTAAACTGAGACCCTGTCTGTACCGTCCAGTGGACACATAAAAATTTTGCAGCACTATTTCGAAGAAGGAGTGATTTTTTTTGAGCGACGCCGATCGCCATCATTAATTTTTAAAATTGAACTCCAGTGTCCAAAGCCTTTTGTGGGAAATTCCACATTTTCATTAACCTTTGTGAAAAGCAGTGCATTTTGATTTCATGGCTGAATGGCCATGCTCCAATTTTACAACTGTGTTCCCTTGCTCTGGAATTCCTCTCCCTCCCTTCCACCCAACACTAATCCCCCCCAAACTGAAGGAAACATTTTCACTGCAACTATCCTCCCAAATTCCTCCATTTTAATACCTCCATTAGCTTCTGACTCAACTATCTAAGCTCAATTTCCTGTCAGGATCCCGTTTGTTTGTCATTCATTGTGAGCTCCATGTCACAAAGAAATTCTGCTAGCCTAATTACCGTGAACAAAAGCATCCAATTATTCTGCCTGAGAAAATAGTCTACAGCTTATTGGTTATAGGATCTGACTAGATAGCCCTTTATCCAATTCTAGGCAGAATCTGCTGACACCTGCCTCATCTGCCAACTGTATTATTTGGAGATTAAGCCTCTCATTAATGTCAAGACTAGTTTCACACCCATGGTACTACAGGCCTGAGGCTTCAACATATGTTCAACCTGTATGGGTATTGGGCACTAATTAACTAGCAGCAAAACATAGCTGCAGATGTATACACACACACACACACACACACACACACACAATCAAATTCCTTTTGAGAGATATGCACTGGGATTAAAAAAAGATACTGTTTTGCATTTCCCTGAGTTAAAAAAGTTGAGTGGAGAGTGTTAAAAGGAAGGTATTTGTCAGATTGATGCAGTGAAGGTAGGGGGTGGTCAGGGATCCAGAGGAAGGGGACAGAATCTTAAAACTGGCTATTCATCCAGGAAATAAAAGAGCACTCTTTTACACAAAGACTAATGAAAAGTTGGAATTCTCTGCCAAATCCAGGAGTCAATTTTTAAAAATTAATGACAGAAATCTGTATTGGTAACCACACTGCTCTTCTTCGAATAGTGTTATGAAATGTTTTGTGTCCACCAGAGAGTCTGTTTGACTCGCTGACTGAAAGATAGCATCAGCGACAGAACAGCACTCCTCAGTTCTGAACCTTGGTGCCAGGCCAGATTCTACACTCAGGATTGGGACAGGAATGGGGACGGCGGTGGGTGCATAAACCATTCGACTGAATGGCGAGGGTGATACCAGATGAGACAACTGTTTTGATAATGACCACTGCTGTATGGTTTGAACTGAAGTTAAACTGCTTTCGTCATCGATACTTCCGGCATTTCAACACACATTTCAACACTCCCTCGCATACTTTCAGCATGCATTTGGAAAGTTTAAACCTCCTAATATTATGTCTCATCTCCATGCAAGGACTAGACATGCCTTCCTACTTGGACATCAAATTCAGAGTTGCAACATGGCCATCTGTGAGGAGCAGGTGGTGGGTGGAAGGCGAGGGGATGCCGCTGAGACGAGACAACACTGTTATGAAGCAGAATAATATTAGGATGAAATGGTGCATATGTTCAGGAGGTCTGTGCATATCCACCTTAATCCAACATTAGTGAGCATCTACTTCCTTGTCTATCCTCCATCCTCCACTGCCCAATCTCAATTCCTGCTCTCTCAATCTGATTTCCAAACAATTCCTGATTACCCAATTCCATTTCTGAACCCTGCATTTGACAACGTTGTCAACCATTCCCTCAACAAGCTCCCCTTTAAAATTATCATAATCACACTATCCAAAACTGCCAAGCTTCAACCCAATTCCTTTTCATATTCCCAAGTCTGTGGTTCCATATGCAACTAACTCCAGTTTATGGCTTTCCCCAGAAATCATAAGCTACATCCTCTTAAATTGTGTTTTTAATTGCTGTTTATCCTTTCTGTACATAATCATTCACACCACTCAAAGTCTCAGCAGGTCTGCCTATCCTCTTACACACCAAAATTTGGAACAGCGTCACCTCAATTCACAAATTCTGAGGTTTACCACGGCTCCTCTCTCAACCTCAGCTGTCCCTGTACTGGCTGCACAACACCCATGTCACACATGTTAAATGTAAGCTGAAGCACAGGGCAAACAAGTAAAATACATGCTGAATAGCAGGGCCAAGGGAAGCACAAGGATCAGAGGCACCTGGATGTGCAGGTATATTAGTCCCTTAAGGTATCAGGGTAGGTGGATAAAGTGGTTAAGAAGGCATATGGGATACTTGCCTTTATTGGTTGAGGTACAGAGTTTAGGATCAAGCAGGTGAATGCTGAACTATATAAAACATTGTTTAAGCCACATCTGGAGTACTGCGTGCAGCTCTGAAATCCACATTATAGGGAAGGATGTGATTACATTGGAGAGGGTGCAGAGGAGATTTACCAGGACGCTCTGAAGGTCCCTGAACCCAAAATGTTAATTCTGATTTCTCTCCATAGATGATGCCAGACCTGCTGAGTTTTTCCAGCAATTTCTGTGCCTCGTTACCAGGATGTTGCCTGGAGAGTTTAGTTATAAACAGAGATTAGACAGACTGGGACTATTTTCCTTACAGCAGAGGAGATTGAGAGTAGACCTAATTGAGACATATAAATTTGTGAGGCCAGAGATAGGATAGACAGGAAGAAACATTTCCCCTTAATACAGTGACCATTGGGGGTCAGGAGGGGGCAAAGATTTAAGGCAATGGGCAAAAGGTTTAGAGGTGAGGAAAAATGCTACACAGAAGGTATTGGGAATCTGAAACTCATTGCCTGTAAGGGTAGTAAGTATTCATATATGCGCTTGTTTTAATCAAGGCATACAAGGCTGTAGGCCCAAGTGCTGGAAAACAAGATTGGAATAGTTGATTGTTTTTGACCAGTGTAAACTGAATGAGCTCAAAGGCCTTTTTCTGTGCTATAGATTGCTCTGACTCTATGAGTCTCAAGTTTCAAGTTCTCCAGCTCAATGTCTGTAAACCAAAGCCAGATGCAGGGAATGCGGCCACTCCACCAATGTAACTTTAAGCAGAACACGTATTTGGTCTGGTCACCAAGATCCTCCCTTCTGGAATCTTCTCCCTGACCTGAGCCTGTCAAATATCTTCAAAACCTAAACCTTTCTCCAAGCTTCTTTGGACAAATGGCGACAATGCAAGCTTAGCACAGCAATGCAACAATGTCCTTTATACAAAGTGACTTTGGTCAAGGGATAGATACTGACCAGTCAGCAGCAGCAGTAACTTATATTTGTATACCACCTTTGAGGTGATGCAAAGCCCAAAGAAGATTCATACAATGAAACACGACACCAAGTCACATTGAGAGTGGTATGGTCAGATTAGCCAACCCTTGGAAGAACCAAAAACAGAAATTGCTGGAAAAGCTCAGCATGTCTTGCAGCATCTGTGGAAATAAATGAGAGTTAATATTTCAGGTCCAGTGACCTTTAGTTTGGAGGAAGGGTCACTGAACCTGAACGTTAACTCTGATTTCTCTCCACAGGTGCTGCGTGACCTGATTTACAGCATCTGCAGGTCTTCACTTTTCCTTGGTTGGAAGACATTGATACTAGTTTTACTCCAACAATGCTTGTCATCTTAAACAAACTGCGCTGGAGAGACTCAGCAGCTCTGGCAACATCAGTAGAAAGATAAACAAGAGTTAATGTTGAGTCCATTGACCTTCATCAGAACTGCTCTGAGGGAGGGTTACTGGACTCACAACTGTAACTGTTTTTCCTCTGTACAGATGCTGCCAGACCTGCTGAGTTTCTCCAGCACACTCTGTTTGTTTAAGATTTCAATAAATGGTTGATTGGAGGAAAGTGAGGCGGAGAGGCGTAGAGAATCAACTGTGCTGAGATACAAGTCCAGCTGAGATGGCAGATGGTAAAGTGTGGAGCCGGATGAACACAGCAGGCCAAGCAGCATCTCAGGAGCACAAAAGCTGACGTTTCGGGCCTCGGCCCTTCATCAGAGAGGGTCTAGGCCCGAAACGTCAGCTTTTGTGCTCCTGAGATGCTGTTTGGCCTGCTGTGTTCATCCAGCTCCACACTTTGTTATCTTGGATTCTCCAGCATCTGCAGTTCCCATTATCAGAGATGGCAGATGGGATGTTGGTCTAGCCTTTCATCTAAAGGCTAAATATGAATTGTAGCAGATATGTTTATGGTTCCCAATTAGCATAAAAATCTACAAGGGAGCAAGGAAAAGGATTCTTTCTTAAATAATAATCAAACATATTGGAGATTTGGAATGTAAGATGGAACTCAATGGTGTTTTATTGCACTTTTCAGATTCTCCATTGCCCTCCAACTCTACAAGCCGAAGCAGCAAATACTAAAGTGGTTTAACATTTACATACACACAAATCTTTATGTCTGTACCGTCATAACATGCAATAAAACAAAACATCAACTGATGAGAGATGGCAAGGTGAAGGATGCTCTCCAGCTCGTGACTTTAGAACAACCCAAACTGTGTCACATTCTCGGTAAACAGGGTCTGTGACAAGACTTCAGTAGCTGGATATATTGTTCCCATAACCAAGAGTGAATGAATAAGAAGTTGATTCTTCCAGAGTCCCTGAACCAGTGGGGGATGACAGAAGCCAGACAAACAAATGTAAACATGGCTTAAGTGTTCCCAGTAATTCGGAGTCAATTCAGCAGGTCTACAACAGTTTGGCTACCAAAGATGCTCCATTAGGTGTGAAGGGTCTATTCCCCATGTATTATAAATGGCATCAGTTCTGTTTGAAAGGAAGAGTTCACTCAATATACAATGTTCTTACTTAGCCCTGCATGCAGTCAGCATCAACATAGCTCAGTATTTGTTCAATGTGGCAAAGCAATGTTAGATTGCTTGCTACCATTTCTGCCAATTCAGTCCCTTTTCTTAGTGCAGCCACTGCCTCTCTGTGAAACGTGTGATTTTTTTAACTCTCCTGATACTTCACCCAATATGATAATTCTCGATTGTTTCCAGGCTTCTCATAACTGTGCATGTAAACTGGGCGGCAAGGAGAGGAGACACTAGATCCTGGCTGAATTTTCAACCAATGATCCAGAGACTTGACTATGATGGAAATACTAATGACAAGACCAATAAACAGTAGCTTAAAAATACACCACTCAGATACAGAGACCTTCAATTCTGTCACATCATAACATGCACTGCAGCAACTCTCAAAGCTGGAGCAGGAGTTTGGGATACCCACCATCTCCAATTAATAAATCTGCTGACTTAAGCATATATCATGATTTACCTATCACTGGGTTGAGAACCTGGGAATCCTGACCTAAGAACACTCTGCAAGCACCATCATCTGGACTGCAACAATAGGTACTAAATACCCAGGGATAACTATGGAAATAATTATTTCAGCCTTGTGGTAAAGATAATACCCCAAGAATTTTTTTACAACTTAAAAAGACAACACAGAGACATTCTGGGGGTCAATACCACAGAAAGAAACAGAATTACCTATCGCACCTTCAGGCATTCCAATGCATTGTACATCCAATAACATACTTATTAAGTACAGTTACTGATAAGCAGCCAGTAACATTTACTCAAATACCACATAATGACCATCGCCATTGAAACAAAACCTAAAGAGTGCAGAAAAGACTTGCAAACAAAAATGACTTCAGGGATCAGGAACCTCAGCTATGAAAACAGATTGGAAAGGTTCAGATTCATCCTGTTGGAGACATGAGGGTTGACAGGAGATTTGATGGACATATTCGAAATCATGAGGACCCTAGATAGGGAGAAACTATTTCCATTGTTGGAAATATCAAGAACAAGAAGTCACAGGTTTAAGGTAATTGGCAGAAACTGTAATGTGAGAAAAAATTTCTTCACATGGCACATGGTTAAATTCTGGAATATGTTGCCTGAGAGTGGTGGAGGCACCTTCAATTAAAACATTTCAAAGAGAATTTGTCTATTATCTGCGTAGGATGAATGTGCAGGGCCCTGACGACAGGATTAGGAGAGCAAACAAAGATGGCAGAGGCGAATGGCCGCCTTCTGCGTTGTAATTATTGAGATTTTGGTGAACATTATCCTTTGACAAATCAATGGATTATCATCACAATCCTCCAATATCAAAACACAGCAGCTAACATTGTCCTGAAACTGAACTGAACCAGTCATGTAAATGCAGAAGCTACAAGAACAGATGAGAGGCTCGGAATCTAGCAACAAGTAACTCACCAAAGCCTATCCTTCTGATATCTAACAGATACTAGTCAGCACTGTCATCGTGGAATCAGAAACACTAATATGTTAAAAAGATTATCCCCGATTGCCTCTGGTTCTTTTACCAATCACCTTAAATCTATGCTGAAATCAGGTTTTATTATTTGATGGCACATGGAGTTCACTGGCAAGCCAACATTTATTGCTGATTGATATTGTCCTTGAACAGGGTGGCCATTTCAGAGGGCAATTGTTCACCAAAGATCCTTAGGCAGCACCTTCCAAACCCATGACCATTTCTATCTCGAAGGACAAGGGCAGCAAACTTATAGGAAATCGACCAGCTCTAAATTCCCCTCTAAGTCACTCACCATCCTGACTTGGAATTATAATCGCTGTTCCTTCACTGTCACTGGGACAAAATCCTGGAATTCCCTTCCAATAGCATTGTGGGTCAACCCACAGCATGACTGCAGTTCAAGAAAGCAGCTCACCACCACCTTCTCAAGGGCAGCCAGCAACACCCACATGCCACAAGTGATTAAAAAACAAGTCATCCACATTGCTGACGATTCGGTCTTAGACCTAGGCCCGAAACGTCAGCTTTCCTGCTCCTAAGATGCTGCACGGCCTGCTGTGTTCATCCAGCTCTACATCTTGTTATCTCAAACACAATGCTGTGGGTTTATATTCAAATGAGACCAGGTCAGCGTGGCAGTTTTCCTTCTCTTACTGGTCTTTTAAAGAAATTAACAATAGTTTCATGGTCACTGTCACTAAGACTAGATTTCAGCTCCAGATTTATTAGTTAAATTTAAAGTCCATAAGCTGCCAGAGTGGATTTTAAACCCATTTCGCAGCATGAGCATGGGTCTCAAGATTACTGGCTCAATGATATTACCACAACACCCCTGAATCAGTTGAAAGACAAGCAAAGGAAGATCAAATTAAGACAGCATTAAAGAAAAGCTCAAAAATATGTTTAAATTATTCATTTTAAAGGGAATAAAACCAAACCATTTAAATTGTTTAAACTCTTGCCAGTCGGGGCGAAAAGTTGATTGGCAATGCATTATTGTAATGAACTTTGGGAGAGTTTAATGAGCAATTAATATTAATCCACTAAGTTCTTCAAAATCACTCCAAAACAATAAATGTTGGCCAATCAGCAATACCCATGTCCCATGGCCAAATTTTAAAACAAATTGTTTCAACTGGAATTTATGAGTGAATGGTGACTTGATTGAAGCGAACAAGATCCTGAATGGTCTTGATATAGTGGATGTGGAGAACCTGTTTCCTCTTGTGGGTCTGTCCAGAAAAAACGGGCACAGCTTAAAGATCAGAGATCACTATTTATGAGAGTTGAAAAGATCATTTTCTGAGTGGGCTGAGACACTTTGGAACATGCTGCCTCAGGTGATGGAGGTGGGGCCACTGAGTATTTTTTAAGACATAGGTAAATACAGCCATTAGAAAACAGATTCAAAGGTTATTGGGGAAAGAGTGAAATGTGGAACTTGAAACACAAACAGCTCAGCTACAATCTGACTGAATAGTGGAGTATGACCAGGGGCTGAATAACCTACTTCTGCTCATTTTTTTTTGTATATGTTTGCACAAGAAAGAGGCTAAAGGCTAGATAAACAGCAGTGTGGCACAAATTAACTAAAATGTTTTCAAAACTGGTAGTTAATACTATATCCTTTTTTAAAAATAAGTCTAATTCCCTTCATTCATAATGATGCATGTTATTAGCATATTTGCCACAAGATCCAGATCAATATTTATGGCATGGTGTCAGCACCAAATCTGTATCTAGTCTTGGGGGTAGATGGTCTTTAGACTTGTTCTCCACAATTCTAGCTGAATGGCCAGTACTTACTGAAAACATGGCAGTTGCCATTTTAATTGCTGCTAGCAATTCCTAAGAAGAATTAGGGCACAGTGTACAGTACTTAAATAGTGCAAACGAATGCATGAATCCACACATTGTAAAATGTATAGTAACTGATGTCACAGCACAGCCTCCCTGTAATAGAAATTATCTTCAGGGTTTAAAATGTGAACAAAACAAAGAGAGTCTAGGTAGTACTGATCAGGAGGATTTGCCCAGGGTATAAATAGAATATGGGAATGGGATGAGTGTGAACCCTCGTGATAGTTACGTTGCAGTGATTTATGATCGCCTACACAATGCGTGAGGTCATCCTCACTCCTTACATATAAATAGGTGTACACTTCATGCTTTCACCAAATCCTGCAGCACAGGGCAGCTGCAAGAACAGAACAGACTCAATTAACTAGTGCATAGATATTAGTTAAAATCCCAATATCCTTCCATTACAGGTACATACTGACTGGCACATAGCATTTCTGCAGTGGAACTCTGCTGCAAGTTCTGAGGAAGGGTCACCACACCCAAAATGTTAACTCTGACTTTTTCTTCATAGATGCTGCCAGACCTGCTGAGCTTTTCCAGCAACTTCTGTTTTTGTTCTTTGCTGTGGGCTCCAGTTTTCACACAGGATACATTGTACGCAACAGGAGTCAGAGTATGTCATTTAAATTAAGAGGTAATGTGATAGCAATATCAGGGAATGAGTTAAAGGCTTGAATGATAGACAACCGTTTTCTCTACTGCAATAAAGGTCTATTGTGTATTCACCTTTCCAATGATATGACCCTCACAACTGTTCTGCCAATATTTCAGGACCTCAGCAGCATCAAGAGGACCATGAAATTGCTGATGTGAGAAATAAAACACACTGGAGCAACGTAGTGAGGTGTGCAGTACTTTTATAAAATGGAAATAAAGCCATATTTGAAATGAGGAAACTTTCTTCTGCTGTTAACCCACCCTCTAACAGTACAGAAACTGATGGATATTGGGAAAGACACAAGAAGCTACTGAACATAAGAGATGACTAGGGATCTAACTAACGTTAGGAAAACAGTGAGTTTTCAAAAACTAATCAAGTTAATTTGCTCACTTGGCCAAGAAGATCCACTTCAGTTAAATATTGGAAAGCCTGCAAACATAAGTAGCTCAACAAGGTCGACTTGATTGAAAATATGGAAAGTCTTCGATAAGGATAATGTAAAAAGTTCAAAGAAACAATAAGGTGTACTGAAGGATGTACAAGGTAGCAGAAACAAAGGAACTCCAAGACCATGATTCATTTATTGCACCTCTATGGTCCTGGTATTCCCATAATATTATGATCATGGAGTTGTTGGCTAATCATAGCAATCAGTCTTCATCACTTAGCTCATAAATCCAGGTCCAAGGTGAAGACCCCTGCCCTCACTCCCCAGCCACGTGGGGACATTGAGGAATGACAGACCCAAAGTCACCTGCCCTCCCTCTTATCAAATCACTTGTAACGTGCTCCTAAACACTGATTCCTAAATAGTAGGAAAGACAGACTGAAATTGTTAGCTAAAACCTGAGTCTTCGCAGATAGCTGTAAATTAGCTGTATGCTGTCAGGGAGCTTCACTGCGTCCATCAGCAGGGGCAGCAACATACTGAGCATCAGCTGTCAGCATCATTCTAGGAATAAGAACTTCCATTAGACATTAGTGACAGACAATTAAACTTCAACAGAATTCAGTGATTCACAAAGGATCATGTTGGATGATGTTTTTCTTACCATATTCAATCTAATCCCATCTCCTCTAGACTCCTGATAGAGCAACTCTCCTACTAACCCAGGGAAGTTCCTCCAATTAACAAAGCCACAGACACCAATTACACTGTTCATACAGCATGTCTTCCATTGCTAGCAGGTCACTTCAACATGATTATCAAGATGTTCTCCATAATCTATGTCCTGAACACAGAGGAGGCCAGTCAGTCACTCATTTCACCATTCAGAGCAGATGAAATCCTAACTCACCTATGGCACCTGACCAAACTGAGCAAGAATCAGTGCTTCAATATCAATGACCAGTGCAGGAATATGTCAGACTAGGTGTTATATCTAGCTCCCTTAGGACTACTACAGCAATTTTAATGATGTAACAGTACCTAGATCATCTGATAAATGGAAGCCTGACCAAGAGAACCTCATATTCAAACTGAAACGGACATTTTGAAGGGAAAAATCAGAAAGCACTTTCTGAAAAACAAAGTGTAAATTCTGATCTTCCACCATCCAAAAGGTCTGGTCCTGTAGCGACAATTGAAATTTTCAATACCGATCAGTTTAGAGGCTGGGAATTCTGCAGTGAGCAACAACCTCCCTACTCTTTAAAGTCTGTTTACCATCTATAAAGGCACAAGTCACCAGTGTTCTGGAATTTTCTTCACTTGTGTGAACATATGCAGCTCCAATGACAGTAACCACCATTCAGGCCACCACTCAATTGACACCCCATTTGCCACCTTCAACATAAAAGCAGGAAAGTACAGTGGAGGCATTATCAAATCTCACTGAATGGCAGAGCAGACTCAACAGGACAAATGGTCTTCTCCTATATCTTACAGCCTTTGACCCAGTGATACTGAAAAAGCAGTGATATATTTCTAAGTCAGGATGGTGAATAACTTGGAAGGGAACCTGCAGGTGGTGGTCATCCCATGGCTTTCCCATTATGCGGCAGATACAGCAAAACTTTAGAAACTCTGCAGCACCTAGGTCAAAGCAGTCTGCTTGATCAACACTCCACTTTTACCTTAAGCATCCACTCACTTTAACATCAGATGAACAGGGCGACAGTAATTACCTCTACATGTGCAGCAACTCATGAACGTTTCTTTGGTGGTGCCTTAGCAATCACCGCCCACCAACACCAGCAATGGTCATATCCTTCAGAGAATTCACTTTAGAAATTCCTGGCTCGGAACAATCAGTGCTTTATTAACAGTGAAGGATATTTGATATTTGCCAGTGTCACTGTTCTAACGTGGGCAACCGCAGAAACCAATTTGCACACAACATCCGACAATAAGCAGTGACCAGATAATCTAGTCGAGTGACACTGCTTGAGGGATAAATATTATCCAGCGCACCAGGGGGAATTCATCTACTTTTCTTCATAAATGTTCCACAGATCTTTTATGTCCATCTCAGTTTAGCTTCTCATCCAAATAGTGAGAACACACTACTCAGTCTCATCTCAGAACAATAACAAACTTGAAATAAACTACTCTTTCCTCTTCATCTATCAGGGCACTTTTTTTGTTTAAAATGTGAGTGTGGGATTATTTCGATGCCCCTGTTCAATTGTAAGGCACTCTGGAGACACACTTCATTTGAAGGTTCCCTCCTCAATCTACAATAAACAGCCTAGGGCTCAAATAGGAGGCTGAAAAAACACACCAAGCAAGGCAGCATCTGGAGAAAAAGAGCAGTCAACGTTTCAGGTATTACCCTTCTTCAGGACTGCCAGGCTTGCTGTGTTCTTCCAGCCTCCCGTTTAACTATCTTGGATTCGAGCATCTGCAGTCTTTTTTTTTGTCTACTGCCCAGGGCTCACTTGAGTGACACCAGATTTCCATCTAACCAAGTGCAAATTCACCATGTCTTACTTCCCACCTGAGTATCCGCATCAACGCGAGAAAATAGAGGTGCAATCATTCAGCGCTTACTGTTTGCTAATTTAAGTAGTCCGTGGCTGTACAATTGGCAAGACTAGGGCGACACGGTGGTTCAATGGTTAGCACTGCTACCTCAGTGCCAGGGACCCAGGTTCAATTCCAGCCTCGGGCAACTGTCTGTGTGGACGTTGCACATTCTCCCAGTGTCTGCATGAGTTTCCTCCAGGTGCTACAGCTTCCTCCTACATCCAAAGATGTGCAAGTTAGGCAGACTGGCCATGCTAAATTGCTCACTGTGTCCAGGGATGTGCAGATTAGGTGCATTAGCCATGGGAATAACACGGTTACAGGGACAGAGTAGCTAGGTGAATCTGATTGGGATGCTCTTTGGAGAGTTGGTGGGCTGAGTGACCTGTTTGCCCACTGTTGGGATTCTATGAACTAGAGGGGTGGTTCCCAGACAGGGCATTGGCAGGGTTTATAGCTTGTTCTCCAGTGTCCTCCTATTTTGAAGGATGTTGGAAATAGTCAATGTAAAGACCACATTGGTCCCAGTACAAATTTTTGGCACAGCATACTACTGGTTCCTTGTTCCAATCACTGTGTTTCAACTAAGAGGTGTTTCTTACTGCAGCAGATTGCAGGCCACACATTCCCGCTGCCTCAGTCACTCGTTATGGAAACAGTTGAAAAACAAACTCCGGAGCCCACTCCACTGCCGTGTTGACCACAGCCAAAGCAGCTGCTCCCAGGGTTGCCGTCAGTCCCCACACTGCCACCTTCACCAGTTGGTTGGCCCCCACTGGAAGAACTGCTCCTTCAGCATCAGCTGGGGGCAGGCGAGGCTTCTCCCTGAACTGTTCACGGAGCACAGCATCAGGACGCTGCCGAGATGTAGCCACCTGGAAGTCCTGGAAGGTGCTGATGGCAATGCTGCAGAGGCAGAAGGGAAACAGTTAACACAGTGACCAGTGGCAGGGACAACTAGATTTAGATCACAGGTAATGGGGTCTTCAAACAGATATTTACTTGAAAGATAGCAAAGATGAGGGTCTTACAGTTATAGGGACAGACTAGACATGCTGGCATTGATTTTCATTGAACAGAGAAGGATGAGGGGAGATTCAACAGTAAACATGGAGAAGTTGCTTCAAGTGGCAGTGAGTGAAGTTAACCAGAGGACACAAAATAATTTGCAAAAGAGAGGCATGGGAAGAATATTTGTTCTGTGGGAAAAGCTGAACTGATACACAGTTACTGTTTAAAAATAAGGGTTTGTCCATTTGAAACAGATAAGGAGAACATTTTTCTCATGGAGGATTGACAGCCCTTGAAACAATCTCCAAAAGACTGAGGAAGTACACTACTCGAAAGAAACAGAAAATTGGAGCAGGAGAGGGCCATTCTGCCCTTCGAGCCTGCTCCACCATTCTACATGGTCATGGCTGATCATCCAACCCAGATCTCTGTTGCTGTTTTCTCCCCATATCCTTTGATCACTTTATTCCTAAGAACTATTTCTAACTCCTTCTTGAACATTCAATGTCTTGGCCTCAAGTGCTTTTTGTTGCCAAGACTTCACCAGGCTCACCCTTCTTTAGGTGAAGAAATTTCTTCTTACGTCAGTCCAAAACAGTCCTGTGTAAGTAAGAGGTAGATAAGACTCTTAATAAGCAACAGGTTGACCGGCATATAGAGCAATAATTTTAGCCACAATCCTACTGAATGGCTGTACGGACTTCAGGGGCGAGTGGTCTATTTGCACTCCTAATTGGTAATATAGCAGGAATTTCTTTTCTCAACTCAGTAAATGATGTTGATATAGAATGCATCGCCTGAAGGAGCAGTGGAACGAGACTCTTTAGCAACTTTAAAAATAAACAGAACGAGATAAACACCTGAAAAAGGAAATACAATCAGACTTATAAGACTTTTGGAGAAGGCATGGAGTGTGCAACTGGCTGGTTAGCTCTTTCACAAAGCCAGCACAGCCACAATGGACTGAATGGCCTCATTTTGCACTTTATTATGCTATGATTCAGGCTCCTGAGCCCTATTTTCACAGCTCAGTATTTGGTTCATGAAACTGTCAGAAATTTTGATGCAATAAAACGTGCTGCAACCAGAAGTCTTTTGGTACTAAATGCCTTAGCATGTTTACACCTGCATTCCACGTGACAGAATATCAATACTGCACTTATCCTGAATAAGTGACAAGGACACTGGGATGAAAATAGGCAACCTACCCAGTTGCAACTCCTTTCTCTGGTACATTACTGATACTTGTCGCATTTTGAATAATTTGGATACCTTTCCTCTATTCTCTTTCATGATATTAAAAATCTTAATTTTCAACTTTCAGTATACCTTGTGCAAATTTATTTTTTCTTTATTTATTCATGGGATGAGGGCGTTGCTGATTAGGCAGCATTTATTGGCCATCCCTAACTGCCCACAGTGCAGTTCAGAGTCAACCACATTGCTGTGGATCTGGAGTCACATGTAGGCCAGACCAGGTAAAAGCTTAAGAAAAAGGATAGCAGTTTCCTTCCCTAAAAGACATTAGTGACCCAAATGACCATAAGGCACAGGAGCAGAAATGAGGCCATTTGGCTCATCGAGTCTGTTCCGCCATTCAATCATGGCTGATAAGCTCCTCAACTCTATTCTCCCACTTTATCCCCGCAACCCTTAATCCCCTTGATAATCAAGAACCTCTCAGTCTTAAATGTACTCAATGACCTGGCCTCCATAGGCTTCTGTGACAGAAAATTCACCACTCTCTGGCTGAAGATGTTTCTCCTTATCTGCGTTATAAAAGGTCTTCCCTTTACTCTAAGGCTGTGCCCTCAGGTCCTAGTCTCTTCTACCAATGGAAGCATCTTCCTAACATCCACTCTGTCCAGACCATTCAGCATTCTGTAAGTTTCAATTAAATCCCCCCATATCCTTCTAAACTACAATGAGTATAGTCTTAGAGTCCCACCATTCTCGTGAACCTCCTCTGAACCCTCTCCAGGGCTGGTACGTAGTTCCTGAGATATGGGGCCCAAAACTGCACACAATACTCCAAATGTGGCCTGACCAGAGCCTTATAAAGCCTTAGTACATCCCTGCTTTTATATTCAAGTCCTCTCAAAATAAACGTCAACATTGCATTTGCCTTCCTGACTACCGACTCACCTGCAAGTTTACCTCGAAAGAATCCTGGACTGGAACATCCAAGTCTCTTTGCACTTCAGACTTCTGAATTTGTCCGCCCCCATTTAGAAAATAGTCCAAGCAGGATCTTAGGAGCACAAAAGCTGACGTTTCAGGTCTAGGCCCAAAACATCAGCTTTTGTGGTCCTAAGATGCTGCTTGGCCTGCTGTGTTCATCCAGCTTCACACTTTGTTATCTCGGATTCTCCAGCATCTGCAGTTCCCATTATCTCTGAGAAAATAGTCCATGCTTTTATTCTTCTTACCAAAGTGCATGACCTCACACTTTCCCACACTGTACTCCATCTGACACTTCTTTGTCCACTCTCCTAACCTGTCCAAATCCTTCTGCAGCCTCCCCACCTCCTCAATACTACCTGTCCCTCCACCTATCTATGTATCATCTGCAAACCTAGATAGAATGCACACAGTTCTTTCATCTAGATCAGAAATTTATAAAAGTGAAAAGTTGTGGTCCCAACACTGACTCTTGAGGAAAACCACTTGTCACTGGCTGAGAAACACCCTTTTATCCCCGCTCTCTGCTTTCCGCCAGCCAATCTTCTATCCATACTAGCACCTTGCTTCTAACACTATGGGCCCTAATCTTACTCAGCAGCCTCGTGTGCGGCACCTTGTCAAAGGCCTTCCTGAAGTCCAGGTAGATAACATCCATTGGCTCTCCTTGGTCTACCCTGCTTGTTACTTCCTCAAAGAATTCTAGCAGATTTGTCAGGCATGACTTCCCCTTGATGAAACCATGCTGACTTTACCCTATTTTACTATACACTTGCAAATATTCAGAAATCTCATTCTTTACAATGGACTTCAAATGGGTTTTACCGACAATCGACAATAGATTCACAGTCATCGTTAGATTCTTAATTCCATCTGCCAATGCAAATATGCTTTCCATTAATTTAAAAATCGACAATTCTTTCACTGTCACAGATAAGAGTCCTGGAATTCCTTCCCTAATGGTATTGCATGCCTACTTGCAGCATATGGATCACAGTGGCTCAGCAGATAGCTCACCACCACCTTCTCAAGGGCAACAAAGGATGGACAATAAATGCTGGCCAGCCAGCAATGCCAATGTTCCACAAGAGAATGTAAAAACCCCTCTGGCTCTACCTTCTTGAAGTAACATTCTGCTTTTAGCTTCTCTGTGCAATGCTTATTATATTTATGCATTTGATGGCCCAATCATCATATTGTCAAAACCAAGCTTCTGTTTTCTTTCTTCAGTGTTTTTACACTTGCAAGCAGTCTTGGATGGTAAGCTAAAGTCTCCTGGAAGAGAGGGTACAGCGGTAATGTCACTGAACCTGTCGTCTAGAAGCCCAAGTTAATGTTCTGTGTCTTTGGCTTCAAATCCCAACAGATGGTGAAATTTAAATTAAAAGGTAGCCAATGGTAACCATGCTGTCCGGAGATAGCAAGAGCTGCAGAAGAAGTCAGAGTCACTGCCACGTGGGCTCACCAGTCCTGATGAAGGGTGTAAACCTGAAACATCAACTTTCCTGCTCCTTTAATGCTGCCTGACCTGCTGTGTTCCTCCAGCTCCAAACGATATTGATTGCGAACATGCTGTCGATTGTCATAGAAACCCATCTAGTTTGCTAATGTCCTTGAAGGAACAAAACCTGCCACCCTTACCTGGTCTGGCTTACATGACTTCAGACCTGCAGTAATGTAGTCAACTCTTAAATGCTCACCAAGTAATTAAGAATAACTAAAAATGCTGGTCTCAGCAGCAACGCCTACATCCCATTGCTCTGATGAGACAGAATAACAACAGTGTATCTTTAACATTGTAAGAAGTCCCATGGCATTTCAAAGCAGCATTACCAAATAAAAGCTGACACTGAGCCACAAAAGGAGGTATTAGGAGAAGTTACTAAAAATTGTCAAAGATTTTAAGAAGGAGCTGAAAGGCGCAAGAGCTTGAATTTGAGAGCTTAGGCCCTTTGGTAGCTGTACAAAGGCCTCCAATGGGTGAGTGAAGGTGCACAAGTGATCAGGAAGAGGAGTGTAGAGATCTGAGCATTGTAGGGTTGGAGTAGGTTGCATGGATCGACTTTGGTTTCAGCTGATGAACTGAGCAGAGAAGATGAAGTTAGACAGAAGAACGGAAATGATTTTGATGATGAGGATGAAAAGAGAATGGGAGCTCATCTCAGAGTCACAGTGTGCCAGGCTTGTAAACAGTCTGACTCAGTCTCAATGATATGGTTCAGTTCCACAGCAGTTTGCAGTAATAGCCTTTAATTTGTAAATTTCTTGTAAAAAAAAGAAAGACTCATTGACAAATTTATAAAAAATTACTAACAGAGACAAGAGGGAGAAACTTTGTATTTTTTAAAAAATGGTGATCAGTATCAATAAGTGTGCAGAGGGCAGCGTATAGCAAGAATGTTCAGAGGCGAGATAGGAATTAATTGAGTCAACAGTAATATGGTAACGAGGCAATAGCTTTCTGAATGATCAGTTGAAAATAATTAGATAAGCTAATAACTAGGAAGCATCAGGAAATAGATTTGGTTTGGGAGCATAGAAGATCGAGAGGTGACTTTATTGAAACACAAGATTCTTAGGGGAGTTGACAGGATAGATACGGAGAGGAGTTTAGACATACAAGGGTGACGTCACTGAAACCTACAGAATACCCACAGGCCTAGTAGGAGAGACTAAAACCCAAGGGCACAGCCTCAGTGAAGGGACAACGCTTTAGAATATAGATGAAGACAAATTTCTTCAGCTAGGGAGCAGTGAATCTGTGGAACTCATTGCTGCAGGAGGCTGTGGAGGCCAAGTCATGGAGTGTATTGAAGACAGAGAGACATGTTCTTGATTGGTAAGGAAGATCAAGGGTTCAGGGAGAAGGCAGCAGAATCGGATTGAAAAACACATCAGCAAGGTCGAATAGCAGAGAAAACTTGATGGGCTGAATGGTCTAATTCTGCTCCTACATCTTACGGGCTGAGGGAGAGTCTAGGGCCAGAGGGCATACTCAGAATAAGGACTCACCCACTTAAGACAGAAATGAGGATGATTTTGATTTTTCCTTTCAGGGTAGTTCTTTAGCAGAGAGGGCTGTCAGGGCAAAGTCATTAAGAATGTTGAAGGCTGAGACAGATGATTTTTAATCAGTTAAGTGAACCCAGGTTTATGGGGAAAAAAAGCAGGAAAACGAAACTGAAGATTATCACATCAGCCACAATCTCATTGAAAGACAGAACAAACTTGACGAGCTAAATAGCCTACTTCTGCTCCTACATCTTATGATCGATTTAAAATAACTGGTAGAAGGATTAGATGGGATCATTTACTGAGGGAGGTTTCTTTTCCCCCACCTAGAACACTTAGGCTTGAAACTCTGCCTGAGAGAATGGAACAGGCAGAAATCATCACCACATTTTTTAAAAGAAAAATTACATTTGTACTTGTGGTGTCATAACCTATTGGACCAACAGCATTCCAATCTTGCTATAGTTTTCTCTCACTGGACACTTTGAATTTGCATACTTGGATGACGGGTACAGAGGTGCTTCTTGTCAAAAAGCAAAAGGCAGCGTTCGTAAGGTGGAGGAAGCAAGGGTCTAGCACAGCTTTGGAGGATTACAGGCTTGCTTGGAAGGAGCTCAAAAGTGGACTGAGAAGGGCCAGGAGGGGGCAGGAAAAAGGCTTGGCAGGAAGGATTAGGGAGAACACGAAGGCATTTTACTCATATGTGAGGAATAAGAGAATGATCAGGGAGAAGGTAGGGCCGATCAAGGATAGCGTAGGGAACTTGTGTGTGGAGTCTGAGAGGATAGGGGAAGCCCTAAATGAGTTTTTTGCTTCGGTTTTCACTAAGGAAAGGGACCTTGTTGTGAATGAGAACTTTGAGGAGCAGGAAAACAGGCTTGAACAGATCAAGATTGAGGAAGTTGATGTGCTGGAATTTTGGCAAACATTAAGATTGATAAGTCCCCAGGGCCAGACCAGATTTATCCTAGGTTGCTCTGGGAAGCGAGAAAGGAGGTTGCTAAGCCGCTGGCGAAGATCTTTGCTTCCTCACTCTCCACGGGAGTCGTATCGGAAGATTTGAGGGAGGCAAATGTTGTTCCTCTTTGCAAGAAAGAGAATAGGGAAATCCCTGGAAATTACAGACCAGTCAGTCTTACGTCTGTGGTCAACAAGGTTTTGGAAAGAATTCTGAGGGATAGGATTGATGACTATTTGGAAAAGCATAGCGTGATTAAAGGGAGTCAGCATGGCTTTGAGAGGGGCAGGTCATGCCTTACAAATCTTATTGAGTTCTTTGAGGAAGTCACGAGACAGGTTGACAAGGGTCGAGCAGTTGATGTGGTGTACATGGACTTCAGCAAGGCATTTGATAAGGTTCCCCACGGCAGGCTCGTTCATAAAGTCAGGAGGTATGGGATACAGGGTGACTTGGCTGTCTGGATTCAGAATTGGTTGGCTGACAGGAGGCAGAGAGTGATTGTAGATGGTAAGTATTCTGCCTGGAGGTCAGTGCTGAGTGGTGTCCCGCAGGGCTCTGTTCTTGGGCCTCTGCTCTTTGTAGTTTTTATGAATGACTTGGATGAGAAGGTTGAGGGGTGGGTTAGTATGTTTGCTGATGACACAAAGGGTGGAGGTGCCGTTGATAGTATTGAGGGCTATTGCAGGCTTCAGCGAGACATTGACAGAATGCAGAGCTGGGCTGAGAAATGGCAGATGGAGTTCAACCTGGATAAATGCGAAGTGATGCATTTTGGAAGGTCGAACTTAAATGCTGAATATAGGATTAAAGGCAGGATTCTCGGCAGTGTGGAGGAACAGCGGGATCTTGGTGTTCAAGTGCATAGCTCTCTCAAAGTTGCCAACCAGGTGGATAAGGTTGTTCAGAAAGCGTATGGTGTTTCGGCTTTCGTTAACAGGGGGATCGAGTTTAAGAGCTGCGAGGTTATGCTGCAGCTCTACAAAACCCTGGTGAGACCACACTTGGAATATTGTGTCCAGTTCTGGGTCGTCCTATTATAGAAAAGTTGTGGAGGCTTTGGAGAGGATGCAAAGGAGGTTTACCAGGATGCTGCCTGGACTTGGAGGGCTTGTCTTAAGAGGAGAGGTTGAATGAGCTCGGACTTTTCTCTCTGGAGAGAAGGAGGAAGAGAGGTGACCTGATTGAGGTGTACAAGATAATGAGAGGCATGGACAGAGTCAATAGCCAGAGACTTTTCCCCAGGGCAGGACTGACTGCCACGAGGGGTCATAGTTTTAAGGTGTTAGGAGGAAGGTATAGAGGAGACGTCAGAGGGAGGTTCTTCACCCAGAGAGTTGTGAGCACATGGAATAGTTTACCAGTGGTAGTCGTGGAAGCGGAGTCAGTAGTGACATTTAAGCAACTCCTGGACATGCACATGAACAGCAGTCAATTGAGGGGAATGTAGGTTAGGTTATTTTATTTTTGGATTAAGAATATTCCACGGCACAACATCGTGGGCTGAAGGGCCTGTACCGTGCTGTACTTTTCTATGTTCTATGTTCAATCCAAAAGTAAAAACAAGAAGCCAATTCAATTTTTTATTGTGCAAGACTAAAGGATTACACTGTTAGTGAACACTTTTACAAAATTTAGAAAGTAAAAGAGATCACATGTACTTCATGTAAACATATACAAGCAGGGTAATGGTATCTGGATATGTAAAGGGGCTTACATTACAGACAGAATACCTTGCCTGGATATTAACACTACCTCTCTCTCCAGATACTGAGCTATATCTAGCAAATCTGCCATTTATAATCATAATTCAGCTGGCTTCAGTTACTGGGAATGCATTGTGATGGAGCAGTTTGCTTTCACAGCAGGTAGAGGGTAAGGTTTCAGCTTCCTGCATGATGGAGAGTAGTGACTTTGGCTATTGAGCAACATCAATGAGAATAAGGTTAGATCAATAAAATTCCAGGTCAAATTACACAAACTGGCAAATTTAAAGCATCCTTTTTCTTTACATTTAGCAAAATACATTAAAGGGAATATAACTGCATCATCAACCTACAAACAATGACAGTTCAATGACTTAGCAACAAAAGATGGCTGACAAGGACAATGTTATCTCAGTAGCAGTTCGGGTCTGAAGGAATCCTGACTAGGCTCATTTCAAAACTCAACCCTACAATGACACCCATCAATAAGTCAATGCCAGGTCTCATTACAATGATTCCTATCAATGGGTCAATGCCAGAACTCACTCCTAAACCGATGTCCATCAATAGATGAGTGGAAGGATTCACTCCAGCACCGATCCCAAAAGATCGATGCAAAAACTCACTACTAAACTGATGCCCAAAGATTAAAGCCAGGCCTCACTAAAACACTGATTCCAAGCATCATTAACACAGTAATATTTCTGATCACAGTCTTTAAGTACTGCAATTTTACTCAATCTTTCAGGAGTAGACGACAGGGCATTATAGCATGGCAACAGACCAGATTTAGGAAGGTGAAAGCTGAGAGAGTGTGAGGGAATAAATAAAGTGCCTGGTTTTCTACTTCTGGTCATTGTCTATAGATACACATGAATACACATATGAATTATGAGGATCCAATCAGGAGGTGGTAGAGATGTCAATAAGCAGAATTCTGGGAGTTGACACTGCTGATTAGGGAACACATGACAGCTGTATTGAGGGAGCATACATTGGAGTGAGGGATTGTGGGGGAAACTCAGGAGTAGGGAGGGTGAAATCGCAATGTTGGGAGTTTTCAATAGACCTCCCTACAGCCCACGGGAGAGAGAAGCAGATATGTAGTCAGGTACTGGAAAAGTATGAAAAGAGCAGGGTAGTTGTGGTAGGTGACTTCAACTTTCCTCTTATTGACTGGAATCTCTTCGAGCCAGGGCTCTAAGGCTTTTCAGAATGGAGACCAGTGGTAATGGAGAGCAATTAGTTAATTGTGTCCAGGAGGGCTTTTAGAGGCAGTATGTTGACAATCTAACCAGAGAGGAGGCCATATTAGACTTGGTCCTAGGGAATGAGCCAGGACAGGTGATTGGTGTTTCAGTTGGAGTGTTGAGTTTAGTGACCATAACTCCACAAGCTTTCAAGTAGTCATGGAAAAGGACACAAGTTGCCCTCAGGTAAGGGTGCTAATTGGGCAAGAGCCAATTACATACAAATTAGACAGGAACTGGAGAATATGGAATGGAAGCAGTTATTTGAGGACATATCTATCTCTGACATATGGGAGACTTTAAAAGAGCAATCAACTAAAGTCCAGGACATACATGTCCATGCAAAACTAAAGGATAGGAATGGCAGGATTCAGTAACCATGGATGACCAAGGGAAATTTTAAGGTTAGCGAAAAGAGCCTTTTACAACAAGTCTAGGCAGCTACAAACAGACGAAGCCCTGGAGGAGTACAGAGAAATTAGAAAGGAACTTAAATGCAGCATTAGGAAGGCAAAAAGGGGTCATGAAATGTCTTTAGCAAATAGGATCAAGGCGAATCCCAAGGCTTTTTATGCATATGTCAGGAGAAAGAGGGTAGCAAGGGAAAGAGTAGGACAAAGGAGGGACAGTTAAACGTAGAGCCACAGGAAGTTGGTGAGATCCTGAATGAGTACTTTGTATTGGTTTTCATCAAGGAGAAGGACATGATTAATGTTGAGGTCAGGGACAGTGTGTGAATACGAGAGAATGTCAACATATTGAAAGAGGAAATTTTGGGAATCTTAAATTACATTAAGATAGACAAGTCCCCAGGACCAGATGGTATCTAGCCCGGGTTTCGCAGACAGGCAAGGGAGGAAATAGCTGGGGCATTATCAGATATCATCACATCCTCGTTGACAACAGGTGACATTTCAGAGATCTGGAGATTAGCAAATGTTGTTCCCTTGTTTAAGTAAAGCTGCAGGAATAATCCAGGAAACTACAGGCCAGTGAGATTGACATCTGTGGTGGGGAAACTCTTGCAGAAGGTACTAAGGGACAAGGTATATGCGCATTTGGAGGAAAATGGACTAGTTAGTGAAAGGCAGCATGGTTTTATCTGGGAAGGTCATATTTCACCAACCTGGTTAAATGTTTTGAAGAGGTAGCGAGGATAATTGATTAGGGAATGGCTGTGGATGTAGTTTATCTGGACTTTAGTAAGGCACTTGATAAAGTCCTACATGGCAGGCTGGTACAAAAACTAAAATCTCAAGAGATTTGGGGTGGGCTGGCTAGATGGATAGAAAACTGACTTGGTCATAGAATACAGAGGGTAGTGGTGGAAGGATGCTTTTTAGAATGGTGACCGGTAACTAGTGGTGTTCCACAGCGGTCGGTCTGAGGTCGTTTGCTGTGTGTTGTGTATATAAGTGATCCAGAGGAAAGTGCAGGTGGTCTGATAAGCAAGTTTGCTGATGACATGAAGACTGGTAGAGTTGCTAATATTGCCAATAACTATGAAAGTATACAACAGGATTTAGACAGATTGGTGACTTAGAAATGATAGATGGAATTTAATCCAAACAAATGCAAAGTGATGCATTTTGGAGGATCAAATTTAGGTGCAAATTATATTGTCAATGGCAGAACCCTTAGGAATACTAACATTCAGACAGATCCAGGCATGCAGGTCCACAGTTCCCTGAAAGTGGTAACACAGGTAGCCAAAGTGATTAAGACGACATACGGCATGCTTACCTTCATCGCCCAGGGCATGGAGTACAAGAGTTGGCAAAACATGTTGTAGCCGAATAAAACCCTTGGTAGACCGCATTTGGTATATTGTGTGCAGTTTTTGTCACCATACTACCAGAAGGACGTGGAAGCATTGCAGAGAGTTCAGAGAAGGTTCACCAGGATGTTGTCTGGTCTCCAGGGCATTGACTATAAGGAAAGGTTAAAAAGACTAGGATTGTTTTCACTGAAAAGACAGCGGCTGAGAGGAGAGCTGATGGAGGTCTACAAAATTATGAGAGGCATAGATAGGGTAGATAGTCAGAAGAAACCCTTTTTCCCAGGGTTGAAGTTTCAATTACCAGGGGGCGCAAGTTCAAGGTCAGAGGGGACAAGTTTACAGGAGATGTGTGAGGGATGCTTTTCACGCAGAGAGTGGTAGCAGCCTGGAATGCGCTATCTGAAGAGGTAGTGGAAATGGGCACATTGAAGACATTTAAGAGGTACCTAGATAGGGACATGAATAGGGAGGGAAAAGAGGAATCTAGATTGAAAAAAAAAGGCAGGTTTGTTTTTACATTAATTAGGGCATGCTGGTCGGCACAGACTTGGAGGGCCAAACAGCCTGTTCCTGTACTATACTTTTTCATTTGTTCAAATGCGTCATTCAGCCCTTCAAGCCTGCTCTATCATTCAATAAGATCATGGTGGTTATGTTTGTGTTCTGAATTCCACATTGCCATCAATTCGCAATAACATTTGATTCCCTTGCCTCAAAGATATTTAACCTCCGCCTTAAAAATATTCCACTGCATTCCCCCGCTTCTATTTTTGAGGCAGAGTTCCAAAGTTACACAACTCTCAGAGAAAAATCTCCTGATCTCCGTCAAAAAATGGTGACCCTACTTTTGCTTCCAAACCACAAAAGGAAACCTCCTTTCCACATTCACCTTGCCACCTTCATTCAGGATCTTATGAAGTTTTATCAGATCACCCTCTGCTCTCCCAAAGTACAGTGGATGAGCTATTCTCATAAAACATACAAAAATACAAAATAGGAGAGAGGGTCAGCCATTTAGCTCCTCAAGACTGCCCCACTATTCCAAGAGATCGTGATTGATTTGTTTGAGTTTCAAATTCCATTTTCTCAGTTATCTCTGATAATCTTCAATTCCCCTCACAACAAAAATCTATCCATTCTGTTTTGAAAACATTTAATGATCCCATCTCCACCTCTTCTAAGACGCATAATTTTCAAAAAGCGTTTTCTTCATGTCTATCCTTAAAGGTGAGCCCTAATGTGAAATTAGTACCCATTAGTTCTAGACCAACCTACAGAGGAAAATGAGGGTTGAGAGTCTGTGGCATTCTTTAACACGAAGCACTGTCACAGCTGGGTCACTAAATATATTTAATTCTGAAATAGAAAGATTTTTAATCAGTAAAGGAAATCAAGATGGGGGGGGGGTTAGTAAAAAAAGCATGAAAGTGAAGTTCAGAATCATTAACCATGGTTGTATTGAATAGGCAGAACAGACTTGATGGAAAATAAAAGCTAAGAGCTCGTGTTCCTCCGTCTTCTGGCATTATGGTCTTATATCCATCCTGTCAACACCATTCAAGATCAAACACACTTCTGTCAAGTCATCATATCCACCCACATCTTCTAAACTCCAATGAAAACAAGCCTAACCCTATCCAACCAATCCTCATACAACAACTTGTTCATTCCAAATACCAATCTGTAAACAGTCTCTGAATCATCTCAAACGCATTATAGCTTTCATTAAATAAGGAAACCAAAACTGCACAGAATGTTTGGATGTGGTCTCACCAATATCCTGTATTATTGAAGCATAAAGATTCTTTCCTTTATGTTTAATTTCTCTCATAATAAAAGGACAGAATGCTTTCTTGATTATGTGCTGTACCTGCATACTAACATTTTGTGAGTCATACACAAAAATACCTAATCCCCCCGCACGTCAGAATTCTACAGTCATTCTGCTCAAGTAATAGAGTTTTTCATTCTTCTCGCCGAAGTGAACAATTTCACATTTTCCCCACATATATTGCATCTGCAAGATTTTTGCCCACTCATTCAACCTATTTATATCCATCTCCACCTTCCTAATATGTTCGTCATGGCAAACCTCCCTATCCATCTGTGTCATCTGCAAAGTTAGCCACCATGCCTTGGTTAACCTTGTCCAACTCATCTATTTTAATTGCAGTAAGGTTGAAGCCCCAGCACTATAAGATTCCACTCATCACTTCCTGCCAATCAGACAAAAATCTCCTAATCTCTGTTTTCTGCCAAACAGCCAGACTTCTGTCCATGCTAATACTAACCGTTGGCTTTTATTTTCCCAAAATATCTTGATGTGGCGCCTTCACAAATACGTTATGAAAATCCAAGCATACTCTATATACAGGGTCCTCTTTATCCACAGCACATGTTTCTTCTTCAAAGAACTCCAACAAATTGGTTAAACTTGATTGCCCTTTGACAAAACCATGCCAATTCTTCACTATTATCTTGAGTTCTTGTAAGTGCACAGCTATAATCCCCATCATGATTAAGACTTACACCTCCACAGAGACATCAGGATAACTGTCTTACAGTTTTTTGTTTTCTATCTTCCTTCCTCCATGAAGAAGGGTTAAACTTGCTACTTTTTAGTCTGATGGAACGTTTCCTGAACCTTGAAAATTAACACCAACTAACTCAGTCGCTCAGTGGTCAGCACTCACAGCGCCAGAGGCCCAGGTCTGATTCCAGCCGCAGGTCATTGTCTGTGTGGAGTGTGCATTTTCCACGCCCACCCCCACCCCCCAAGCCGCGTCTGCACGTGTCTAGATTGTAGGGATTCTATATATTTTAAAAAAGTTCATAGTAAATATATAACAAGTTGCACAGCAGCCATAAGAAAAAAGAAAACACTGGGACGGCATGCTGGTTCAGTGACTTGGCTGTGCTAAATTGCTTGTCACATCCAGGGGTATGTGGGCTACAGGTTTTAGCCATAGGAAATGCTGGTTTACAGGGATAGGTTAGGGCAGAGAAGCTGGGTGGGATGCTTTTCAGACAGTCTGTGTGGACTTGTTGGGCCAAATGGCCTGTTTCCACACTGTGGGGATTCTATGATTCTCCCTCTGTTACCTCACCAGCAACTTCTATCTGGACACAGAGACTTATCAGCCTGCGGTTTCTGCTTGATACCACATCCTTCATGACTGTAATTTCATTAATTTCCTCTCTTGCTTCTACCTCCTAATTTACAGCTATCACTGAGATGTATTTTTGTATCCTCTACAGTGAAGACAGACGCAAAATATGTTCATTTATCTGCTATTTCCTTATTATTAATTTTTAACTCACCATCTCACTCTCCAGAGGACCAACTCTAATATCTTTCTCCTGATTAACCTTTTAGTCATTCCATTCAAATCATCCAGACTCAGCTTTGCAGTTCTTCTGACGAAGGGTCTAGGCCCGAAATGTCAGCTTTTGTGGTCCTAAGATGCTGCTTGGCCTGCTGTGTTCATCCAGCTCCACACTTTGTTATCTCAGCTTTGCAGCTGTATGCTTTTTCCTTACCTTTGACATGTTCTTTAACCACAGATATTGGGTCCTTCGCTTTAGAAATTTTCTTAAATCACAAAATATTCATTTGACATATTCCAAAATATCCCCTTATATGTCTGCCTCCAAGGCTCATTGATCTACTTCCCTAGCCTAATACACCAGTTCACTTCAGCAAATTCAGCTTTCATGTCCATAGTTGTCCTTCTTAAAGTTTAAAGTACCAGTCTTAAACTAATTCTTCTCCCTTGCAAACTGTATGTTAAGCTCAATCACATTATGATGAATACCACCTACAGGTTTCTTTACTCTGAGGTCATTATCAATCCTGTCACATCACACAATTTCAAATCTAGGAACAAGACTGCTCTCTGGCCGCTTCCAGAGCACACTGCTCTAAAATAAAACTCAAAAATTTTATGAACTGCTCATTGAGGCTAATATTACCAATCTGATTTTTCTAGTTTACACATAGATTAACAATGACCCATGATTACTATCACCCCTTTATTACAAGCATCCAATATCCAGATGTCTACCAGATCTAGTCAAATGGAAATGTTACTTACAGCCTGCTGGTACACACTAATAATGTTGGTTAGGTAAACCACTGCTGAACACCCCACCTCCAAATAGAGAAGCCAGAAAGGGAAGATTATCTGTAATTTGCTTCCCATCACCCCCACCTCAATTTATGTTTCATCACTCTCTCTTTCTCCACCAGACATATTAAATACTGTCGGTGGACAGAATCCAAACACTTGATGTATTTTATATTAAGCTGTGGTTGAGACAAATGTTTTCTAAGTTTATTCTGCTAACTCAGCAGTAATAGACCAACTGCTCAGCAATGTCCCAGTTACAAGCACACTGTGAAGGGAACGCTGCAGTAGGGGAATGGGCTGTAGTGCAGTGCATAAGGAGATTAGATTCAAACAAAAAGAAAGAATGGGCAAAGACACATCGAAAGAAGCATGGAGTGAATGAAGCTGAATAAATGAAGAGGCTGAATCAGCCAAGTGAACTATCATTGTGGCCTGGCTCTCATCCAACTCATTCTCCTATTACAATATGCCCTAGAGTATGCGCAGATACAGCCTGAGCAAAAAAAAAATTACAATTACCTTCCCTGGACACTGCAGCATTGGCTGATGTCAGCCAGCAATTGCTACAGTTAGTTTCTGTACGAGGTGGAAAGAAGACATAACAGGCAAGAACTGTTACCCAATATCTCTTGTTTTTGCAACATGAGGTATTGACCATCCAAAGATGAACAATTACATAGCAGTACTGACTGCTTGGTCAACACCTGGCAACCACCTGGCAGAAGACAGCACCTTTTGGTGCAAGAAGGGCTAGCTGTTTTATCATTAGAAATAAAATATACACATGTACAAACATACTGATGTAGAAGACGTTAGAGCAGGCTTGCCGCACTGGACATAACGTCCAAGCTTTTGCTCTTTTCCAGAATATTTTGGCTCTTGCAATGAGCTCCTCGTCTTTGGAGCTATAAAATGCATTTCAAGCCCTAATAAAACTTCAGCAGGAGGCCATTCAGCCCATTCTGCCTGGGCCAACTATTTAGAACAGCTGACCAATTAGTCTCATCCTACCTTGCTGTTTTCCCTATAGCCCTGTAGTTTCTTTTTTCTTATTCTGATTATTTATCCAATTCCCTTTGGAGAGCACTCTTTGAATCTGCTTTCACCAAACTTATGAGCAACACATTCTAGATTATTGTATCTTTCCAGGAAAAAAAACTTCTCATTTCCCTCTTTTATCTTGAACTCGTGTTCCCTGGTTATAGACTCAGATATACAGCACAGACCAGATATCCTAAGTTAATCTAGTCTCATTTGCCATCATGTGGCCCACATTCCTCTAAACCCTTCCTAATCGTACATCCATCCAGAATGCTTTTAAACGTTGTAATTGTACCAGTCTCCACCACTTCCACTGGCAGCTCGTTCCATTCCATACATGCACCACCCTCTGCATGAAAAAAGTTGCCTCTTATCTCCCTTTTAAATCTTTTCCCTCTCACCTTAAACCTATGCCCTTTAACTTTGGACTCTCTTATGCTGGGAAAGTGACCTTGGCCAGTCTCCCTATCCATGCCCCTCATAACTTTTACAAATATCTAGAAGTTCAACCGCAGCCTCCAAAGTTCCAGGGAAAATAGTCCCAGCCTATTCAACCTTTGCTTGTAGCTCAAACTCTCCAAACCAGCAACGTTATTGTCAATCTTTTTTGAATCCTTTAAAATTTAACAACATCTTTGCTATAGCAGGGCAACCAGAATTGAATACAGTATTCCAAAAGTGGCCTAGCCAATGCCATGTACAGCCACAACATGACATCCCAACTCCTATACTCAATGCATTGACCAATAAAGACACGGGCACCAGGTGCCTTCTTCACTATCCTAGCCGCCTGCAACAACACTCTCCAGGACCTTACCATTAAGTGTATAATTCATGCCCTGTTTTGCCCTACCAAAACGCAGCACCTCATTATCTAAATTGAACTCCATCTGCAGCTTCTTGGCACATTGGCCCATCTGATCAGGGTCCATCGTACTGACATAACCTTCTTCACTATCCACTACACCACCAATTTTGGTGTCATTTCCAAACTTACTAACGATTCTTCCTAAATTCACATTCAAATTTATACAAATGATAAAAAGCAACAGACCCAGCGCCGATCCTTGTGGCACACGACTGGTCACAGGTCTGCAGTCCAAAAAATAACCCACTACCACCTACCTTCAAGTCAATATTGCATCCAAATGGCTAACTTTCCCTGGATTCCACGTGATCAAACCTTGCTAACCAGTCTACCATGCGGAATCTTGTCAAATGCCTTAGTGAAGTCCATATAGATTACGCCTACCATTCTGTCCTCATCAGTCCTCTTCATTACTACTTCAAAAAACTCAATCAAGTTAGTGAGATACTATTTCCCATGCACAAAGCCATGTTGGCTATCCCTGATCAGTATCTGCCTTTCCTAATACATATAAATCCTGTGCCTCAGAATCTCCTCCAACAACTTATCCACCACTGACGTCAGGCTCACGGGTCTTTCGTTCCCTAGTTTTGTTTACCATCTTTCTTAAATAATGGCACATTAGCCTCCCTCCAGTCTTCTAGCATCTCACCCGTGGTCATTGATGATATCGATATCTCAGCAAGGGGCCCAGCAATCACCTCCCTAGCTTCCCATAAAGTTCTGGGATGAGAGAGATCACCTTTATGCATTTTAAGAGGTCCAGCACCATTTCCTCTAATTTTTCAGACTTCCCAACCAAAGAAATAGCTTACCTACACCTACCTGGTCTATCCCAGTAAGTATTTTGTAGGTTTCAAAGCGATCACTTCACATTCTTCAAAGATTTGGAGTACAGACCCAGTTTATCCAATCTGTCTACATGGAACAGTTCCACTGGGAACAAGTCTGGTGAAGGTTTGTTGTACTCCCTCTACGGCAATCATATCTTTCTTGCAATAACTGCACCCAGTATTTCAGGTATGGTCTAACCAAGCTTCTACACAGTTGTAATGAAACTTCACAAGTCCTGTATGCAATGTCTTGCAATAAAGCTGAACATTTCATTAACCTTCCCAACAGTTTGCTGCACCTACACGTTAGCCTTCAGTAACTAACTCACAAGAACATTTAGATCTTTTTGTAGAGCTACACTTCTCAACCTGTTGCTATTTAAGTAATTCTCTGCTCATCCCTTTTACCATAGTTGATAACCTCATGTTTTTCTACATTATATTCAACTGTCATATTTTTTGCCCATTCACTAAACCAGTCCAAATCCTTCTGAAATCACTTAACATCTTCCTAAAAACACACATTTCTGCTTAGATAACAAAGTGTGGAGCTGGATGAACACAGCAGGCCAAGCAACATTTGTGCTCCTGGGATGCTGCTCGGCCTGCTGTGTTCATCCAACTCCACACTTTGTTATCTCGGATTCTCCAGCATCTGCAGTTCCCATTATCTCTGACACATTTCTGCTTATCTTTGTTTCATCCACAAATTTCACGTCCAGTAGATCTGGCAAGTTAATTCTGATTTCTCTCCACAGATGCTGCCAGGCATGAAGTTTTCCTACAATTTCTGTTTTCGTTAACTGAGGAAGTTAGTAAGTTTGCAAATGACACCAAAATTGGTGGTGCAGTGAATAGTGAACAAGGATACGTCAGTACAATGGAACCTTGATCAGATGGGTCAATGTGCCAAGGAGCTGCAGATGGAGTTCAATTTAGATAAATGAGGTGCTGCGTTTTGGTAGGACAAACTGAGTTTTTGCTGCTGTCTGAAAACAATTGATCCAAGTTTTTTAAATAAAACTGATTTATGCTAGTCAATACACTTCAAAGAGTTGTAACAAGCAAAATTTGTCTCTTAACATTATTAGGAAGATACAAGGCAGACAACCAGAAGCCTGGTTAAAATGGTAGAATTTAACAATTGTCTGAAAGGAAGAAAGTAAAGTGGAAGGAATTCCTGACCTTAGAAGTTCAGATATCTGAACAAACAGCTATCAAACTGGCACTATAAAACTTGAGATGCTAAAGAGGCCAGAATTATTTATAAAAATTGAAGCGTTACTTCTTAGAGACCGAACGTAAGTCAGCAGGTACAGGGGTGATAGAGGAATGGGGCTTGATAGAAGCAAGGACAAGCAACAGAGTTTTGAAAGACCAGCGTCTTTTGGAAGTTTAGGAAGGGAAGAGCAAGGGATGTGGTTAGGACTGTACTGGACTGGTTGAGTGTAGAGGTAACAAAGGTGTATACAAGGAAAGATTTCAGCAGCAGATGAGTAGAAGCAAGAATGAAGACACGCAAAATTGTAAAGATGGAAACAAGTGTGACAGGCCATTTCTAGGTCAAATACAAGGCCAAGGTAGCAAACCATCTCAGCCGGAGACAATTGGCAGGGAGAGGGACCAGCGACCAGCAAGATTATAACAGGAACAGTGATTTTAGTCCACAAAAATTAAATTGGCATAAATTTCCTCTCATACTTTAGCAACAGTGGGGAAGTCACAAGAGATACTGATGAGGTAGAGCTGGATGTCATCAGCTGGTGTGTGAAGACTAAAAGGTGTGGTTTCAGTTAATCTCACAGACAGCAGCACCTGACTGGAATTATAATAAATTGAAAAGGCATTAACAAAATGTTCACAGCTACTAAACATCCCAAAACATTTTACTGCCAATGAGGTACAATTGACATGTAGTCGATGTTGTAATATTGGAAACCCAACACCAATTTACACCCAGCAATCTCCCTCAAAAATGTATCAGAGATAGTGGAAACTGTTATCTCAGATTCTCCAGCATCTGCAAAGGAGCTCCTAAGATGCTGCTTGGCCTGCTGTGTTCATCCAGCTCAACACTTTATTGTCCCCTCAAAAATGTTTTTGTGATATGGATGTGGGGATACATATAGGCCAGAACACTGAATAAAAAAGGAGAGGAGGTCAAAGGCAGACCTTTAAGGGATATTAAGTTTAATGATTCAGAATCAGGGAACCGTAGCTGGGACACTCTGGTTCTGATTAAAACAGACAAGAACGAGGTGAGAGCTGTTCCACCCTGCTGGGTGACAGCGGTAAGGCTTTGGTGGAGGATGGATTGGTCAAACACTACAGACAGAGTGAAAAGGACATGGAGATAAAGTTTAATATGTCATAGTCAGAAATGACACAGTTTGTGACTTTAATCAGAGGTGTGGGGGCGGGGTGGGGGTGGGGTAGGTGAAAGCTGCATGCAGAAATAGGCTATTTGGCCTCACTGAACTTCCCTCATTATTCATTCAATCACTGCCAATCTGTTCATTCCAAAATATCACCTATCACATTCCTTTCTCATCAACAATTTATCTCCCTCCACCTTAAAATATTCAAAAACTCTGCTTCTACTTTTTTCAGGAGGAGAGTTCCAAAGACTCACGACCTTCTGAGATCTCTATGCTTAATGGGCAACCCCTTACTTTTAAAACAGTGACCCCTAGCTCTAGCTTCTCCCAGAAGCAAAAACATTCTTTTTACATACATTCTGTCAAGACCCCTCATAATCTTATTTGTTTTGTTCAAATTTTCTCTTACACTTCTAAACTTCACACATACAAGCCTAGCCAATCCAACTTTTCCTCACAAAAGCTACCTATTCCATGCATCAGACAAGTAAATGTTCAACTTCTATTTACATCCTTACTGAAAAAAGGAGATGATTAAACTCGTAACTCCAAATGTAGTCTCCTCAGTGCTCTCTAACTGAAGCATAACCTTCCAACTTCTATATGTAATCCCCTCCCAATAAATGCTTTCCTGATTACTTTCTACTCATAGCCCCATGCATCTCTCAGCTCTGCATCTTTCACTATTTAGGTAACTTTTTAAATCATTCTTCTTGCCAAAGTGGATAATTTTGCATTTTCCCCACATTATACATCTTTCTTTTAAAGCCCTAGGATTAAGTCAATCAGGGTTTGGGACTTGTAATTCTGCAGTGCCTTGCCTTTTACGTAGTTGAAGTGCTGCTTGTTTTGCAAGCTCAGGGGGCGGGTGGTGGGAAAACAGTTCCTCCGCTTTGATGATCAGTGCCTCGTAAGGAAGGTCCTGCGGTATCTTGGACAGTAATTGATGGACGCTGGCCATGTCACAGTCACATTTTAGTACTTCTTCCTCCCTGTGCAGTACAATCTGAAACAAGGCAATCAAGTTAGTCATCTTCATGGCTTTGTTTTCATAATCATCCTTCAGCTGAAAGGCAGCCCTGACACACTTCATTTCCAAATATCCAAATCATTCTTATCCATCAACTTCCCGATTTGTTCTTGGGATGTGGGTGATGCCAGTAAGGTCATGTTTAGTGCTTATTGAGGAAGATGGTGGTGGACTTTCTTGTGTAACTATTGGTTATACAATGCTATACCACTGCAGCAACGTTAAGCAATCATGTAATGTGGAACTGAGGTCACATATAGGCCAGACACGGCAAAGGTGCCAGGTTCATTTTCACAAAAGTTCTGAGTGAACCACCTAGATTTTCATGCCAGTGATAATGGGAACTGCAGATGCTGGAGAATCCAAGATAACAAAGTGTGGAGCTGGATGAACACAGCAGGCCAAGCAGCATCTCAGTAGCACAAAAGCTGACGTTTCGGGCCTAGACCCTTCATCAGAGAGGGGGATGGGGAGAGGGAACTGGAATAAATAGGGAGAGAGGGGGAGGCGGACCAAAGATGGAGAGAAAACAAGATAGGTAGAGAGGAGAGGATAGGTGTGGAGGTAGGAAGGGGATAGGTCAGTCCAGGGAAGATGGACAGGTCAAGGAGGCGGGATGAGGTGGTAGGTAGGAAATGGAGGTGCGGCTTAGGGTGGGTGAGAGGAAGAACAGGTTAGGGAAGCAGAGACAGGCTGGGCTGGTTTTGGGATGCAGTGGGGGGGCAGGGGAAGAAGTGGGCTGGTTTTGGGATGCAGTGGGGGGAGGGGAGATTTTGAAGCTTGTGAAGTCCACATTGATACCATTGGGCTGCAGGGTTCCCAAGCGGAATATGAGTTGCTGTTCCTGCAACCTATGGGTGGCATCATTGTGGCACTGCAGGAGGCCCATGATGGACATGTCGTCTGAGGAATGGGAGGGGGAGGTGAAATGGCTCGCAACTGGGAGGTGCAGTTGTTTGTTGCGAACCGAACGGAGGTCTTCTGCAAAGCGGTCCCCAAGCCTCCGCTTGGTTTCCCCAATGTAGAGGAAGCCACATTGGGTACAATGGAACTGTATACAACTGATGTCCATTTCAAGCCCACTGACTCCCACAGCTACCTAGAATACACCTCCTCCCACCCACCTTCCTGCAAAAATTCCATCCCCTATTCTCAATTCCTCCGCCTCCGCCACATCTGCTCCCATGATGAGGCATTCCACTCCCGCACATCCCAGATGTCCACGTTCTTCAAGGACCGCAACTTTCCCCCCGCAGTGGTCGAGAACACCCGTGATCGCATCTCCCGCATTTCCCGCAACACATCCCTCACACCCCACCACCGCCACAATTGCCCCCAGAGGATCCTCCTCGTTCTCACATACCACCCCACCAACCTCCGGATACAACGCATCATCCTCCGAAATTTCCGTCATCTACAATCCGACCCCACCACCCAAGACAGTTTTCCATCCACACCCTTGTCTCCTTTCCGGAGAGACCACTCTCTCCACGACTCCCTTGTCCGCTCCACACTCCCCTCCAACCCCACCACACCCGGCACCTTCCCCTGCAACCGCAGGAAGTGCTACACTTGCCCCCACACCTCCTCCCTCACCCCTATATCCCAGGCCCCAAGATGACCTTCCATATCAAGCAGATGTTCACTTGCACATCTGCCAATGTGGTATATTGTATCCATTGTACCCGGTGTGGCTTCCTCTATATTGGGGAAACCAAGCGGAGACTTGGGGACCACTTTGCAGAACACCTCCGCTCAGTTCGCTACAAACAACTGCACCTCCCAGCTGCAAACCATTTCAACTCCCCCTTCCGTTCCTCAGACGACATGTCCATCATGGGCCTCCTGCAGTGCCACAATGATGCCACCCGAAGGTTGCAAGAACAGCAACTCATATTCCGCTTGGGAACCCTGCAGCTCAATGGTATCAGTGTGGACTTCACCAGCTTCAAAATCTCCCCTTCCCTCACTGCATTCCAAAACCAGCCTGTCTCTGCATCCCTAACCTATTCTTCCTCTCACCCATTCCTTCCTCCCACCTCAAGCCGCACCTCCATTTCCTACCTACCACCTCATCCCGCCTCCTTGACCTGTCCATCTTCCCTGGACTGACCTATCCCCTCCCTACCTCCTCATCTATACTCTCCTCTCTACCTATTTTTTTTTCTCTCCATCTTCGGTCCGCCTCCCCCTCTCTCCCTATTTATTCCAGTTCCCTCTCCCCATCCCCATCTTTGTTGAAGGGTCTAGGCCTGAAACATCAGCTTTTGTACTCCTGAGATGCTGCTTGGCCTGCTGTGTTCATCCAGCTCCAGATTTTCATGCCAATCAGCTGATTTGAATTCATGACCTCTGGTTTGCTAATTGAGTATCCCACACACTGCGCATGCTGCACCCCTCTTCCTACCCTTATATTCAAGGTTGCAGCATGGAAACAGGCCATTTGGCCCAACGAGGTTGTGTTGTATTTTATCCTCTTCACAAGCCACAAGTAAAGACAATCCTGAAGCCGTACTCTTGTACAAAAATACTTGACGAAAAGATAATTGTTTTTTGGAACCAGACAGAAGGAATTAAATTCAAGACCAATTCTGTTCAAATATAGCATTCACTTTGCTGCAGGAACAATGTTAGTTGCAATGCAAAGTGGCAATCCTGTCTATATATTTTCCCTTTTAAATCTATTGCCGCTATGGCCACATTTGATGTTGTTCAAAGCCAGTGCCAGGTCTCATCTGGTCAATCTGCATAATGGTTTAGTGCCTTATCGGGGTCTCACTCTTATCACATCATAGTAGATTAGAAATTATTTAGTTTCTTTATTTTTCGATAGTGTCTTCTTATTGTTAAAAATTAAACTTGGTATGAATGCTTTAGTCCTGAAAGCAGTGAATCAGGCAAATTCATCATTTTGGTGGTCTCCTTGGGATTTTATAATCTTATGGCAGCTTGTGAAACAATAGGACACAGTTATCTGTACATTCTTTCCAGTTAAGTTGTGTCATAATAAAGGTGATACCAGATATTACACAATCATCAAGGACTTAAAAGAAGTCTTTAAGATTGGAAAAAGGTTTGATGAAACCCAGAGCTGGGGGATGTCACCTACAAGTCCAGTTGGAGATTCAGGAGAAATATCTTTACTTAGACATTAATTAGGCTGCGTAACTTGTTACACCATGGATTAGTTGAGGTAAATTGTATCAATTTATTTAAGATGATGGCTATGCAAGTGCAGGCAGAAAGAAACAATAGTATCCTCTCCTGATGGGATCATATGAAGACGACTGGTAGGAGGAAGCTTGCATAGAGCATAAGCTCTGGCATCGACTAATTGGCCAAATGGTCTGTTACTGTCTATAAATTCAATGTAGTTCCAACGAATCATTGAGAACAAGGGACAGTGAAGTACTGTAGTAGGTGTTTAGGAAGAGAAGTGGGCGTATAACACTACATACCGCTGCGGCAACGTAGACTGGCATCAATGGGTGACTCGCCAGAAAGAAGTCGTACAGCCTGACAGTATGGCGAAACTTGGAGAGGACATGACCATACCAGGTGATCAGCCAGCTCAAGGCAAAGATGGTGCCAACTTCAGCCCTAAATCAAAGGCACAAGACAGATTCAGCCAAAGCAATTATTTTCATTCAAAGCAACAAAATAGAACTAAATTTCTGTAGCGCTTTTCACATTCTCACTTTTCAGCTGTAGTCACTCTTGCCATCAAGATAAATGTGGCAGCAATTGTAACATTGCCAGGTCCTGGAAACTGACTCAGGTAACCGAGCAGTGAGTTTGTCTTAATGCATTTGGTCAAGGGATCAGTGGTGACCAGAACACACATCTTTGAATGATTTCATGGGATATATTTGCACTTCTAGGCTTAGTGAGATAACACAGTGTGAAGCTGGATGAACACAGCAGGCCAAGCAGCATCCGAGCAGTAGAAAAGTTTGACGTTTCGGGTCGAGACCCTTCTTCATAAAATTCTTACCGCCTCTGTAACCTCCAGCATCAGCAGTTCCTACCGTCTCTGTAACAATTTTAACCCCAGTTCGAAACCTCTTCCAAGGACACCTCCTCCGATGCTGCTTGGCCTATGTGTTCATCCAGCTTCACACTGTATTATCTCAGATTCTCCAGCATCGGCAGTTCCTACTATCTCTGTATCACGCCAGGTTTAGTGCTTCATCTGTATTGATCAGCTCAAGTCTCTGAAGTGGGGCTTTATCCCTCAGGCCAAGATGATTTATTCAAACATTAGCACCTCTTACAAGTGTTGTTACTCTGATAATTCAGTAATGAAACAGTTTTGGAGAAAAAGGAAATTTCACAAGTGAATAAAATTAGAAACTTAGTAACACCCTTCTCAAACAATATCGGGTCTTTTAGAAACACAGAGAACGGAAACAAAATTTGAATAGATTCTGGTAACATTAAATTTTAATAACATTAATTGTGGAAAGCAATAGATGGCCTGTATAGTCAAAGAATCAAAAGCTGGTAAAATACAGGGGAGACGGGATTTCTTACTTGAATCACAGGGATGATTCAGGTTCTAAGCAGGTGCCTATGAGAGATCCACCAGTTTAAAACAGATTTTTAATCTCTTTGTTCAGACATGTTATGACACATTCCTGAAGCAGGTGGTTATCGAACCTGAGCCTCCTGGTTCAGAGATAGGGACACTAACACTAGACGTCAAGAGCCCAAGAATTTAAATATATTACTCCAGTAGGGTGAATAAACTTACTGATTTGCCTGAAACAGCTAGTATACTCAACGCATTTTAGGTAGTAATATACAATTTTACAAGAAATGGTTAATATCGTTGGCATGTGTCCAAGATAACTACACTGCAAGCCATGGAAACTTTATCTCAGTCAAATGTATCCTGTTCACAATTTTTTTTTTCTTTAAATCCAACTTGATATTCATATATGCTCACCAATGTGGCTGTATACCCTCCTGACCATGGGAACACAGAAGCTGATTGAGTGCATTCACTGCTGATCAGACGGTGGAGATCCACCTACACAGAAAAGGCAATGTTCAGAACCTCTGCCCTTCCCATGTACAAGACCAGGTGGTATATTTACCACTGAGCCCTTAGGGAGAGCTGAGCAAATGTTTCTAAACACAATTTTATTACTAAACGGGTCCAGTAGCTATACTGCCCAAGTTATCAAAGTCATCTTTGCAGTGATTCAGTTCATGGTAGATTACCTGCGTTACAACTAATGCTCCAAAGTAATTAATTTCTTGTAAAACAATTTAGAGTATCATGAGGTTGTGGAGAAATGCATCTATCTTCTGTGAACTGCATCCCAAAACCAGTCCAACCTGTCTCTGCCTCCCTAACCGGTTCTTCCTCTCACCCATCCCTTCCGCCCACCCCAAGCCGCACCCCCATCTACCTACTAACCTCATCCCACCTCCTTGACCTGTCCGTCTTCCCTGGACTGACCTATCCCCTCCCTACCTCCCCACCTATACTCTCTCCACCTATCTTCTTTACTCTCCATCTTCGGTCCGCCTCCCCCTCTCTCCCTATTTATTCCAGTTCCCTCTCCCCATCCCCCTCTCTGATGAAGGGTGTAGGCCCGAAACGTCAGCTTTTGTGCTCCTGAGATGCTGCTTGGCCTGCTGTGTTCATCCAGCCTCACATTTTATTATCTTCTGTGAACACCTGATTCAACTATTTCAACACTAGCTGACCCCTTATCCTTCACATAGCCAGCACTAAACTAAATATCTGCCCATTTCCTTTTGGCACAGCAAGCCTTGTCGACTCTTCACCCAGTACTCATAAATATATATCAACTTCCTGTTTCCCAACAGGTATCTAAAATTCTATTTTTTGTCTTTAAATCCCTGATAGCCTTTCACCCTCCTCATCACTAAATCATTTCTAGCTCAATCAATTTTCCCCACACACCGATTCAAATTCTTACAACCTCCTAGGTCAGATAACGAGCAGGTCATCCATTTTTGTCATATTGTTTGATGGCTAACGATCGACCAGAAAACTGGGAGGACTCCATACTGCACCTCTTCAGATCAGTACTGTGGAATATTTTATCTATATATAGAAGACAGTACAGGATGTGACTGTTAATGGCTATGCCAGCATTTCTCGGCTCTCCATAACTGACCATAAACTTAGTGAGTGATTTGCTAAACTATTTTGGGGACAATTAAGAGTCAACCACACTGGGTCTGGAGTCACATGTAGGCCAGGCGGGGTTTGGATTCGGATTCCAAATTTCTTTCCCCAAAAAAGGACAGGTGTACCATCTGGAGTTTTTAATGGCAATCTTCGTAGTTAGTTGGTCACCATTAGGCTAGATCGCAGACTTTCTATTGAATTCAAATTTCACCATCTGCCTGGGAAGGATTTGAACCATTGTCCTCAGATCCTTTTTCTACGGTTCTGGATTACTGGTCCGTTTTTTAAGACTCACTCATGGGATGTGAGCATCACTGGCTATCCAGAATTTATTTCCCCTTCCTAGTTGCCCTTGAGAAGGTGGTGGTGAGCTGCCTTCCTGAATCACTACAGTCTACAATTTAGGTTGGCCCACAATGCCACTAGGGAGGGAATTCCAGGATTTTCACCCAGTGACATTGAAGGAACCGTGATATATTTCCCGGTCAAGACAGTGAGTGGCTTGGAAAAGAACTTGCAAGTGGTGGTCCCATATATTTGCTGCTTTTGTCCTTCCAGTTGGAAGCACGTGTGGGTTTGGAAGGTGCTATCTGAAAATCTTTGGTGAATTTCAGCAGTGCATCTTGCAAATAGTACACACTGCTGCTGCTGCTGCTGCTGAACATTTGTGGTGGAGAGAATGAATGCTGTCAAGCTTCTTGAATGTTATTGGAGCTCGGGGGGTATATTCCAGCACACTCCTGATTTGTGCCTTGTAGATGGACAGGCTTTGGAGATTCTGGAGAGGAGAAACTAGGCACAGTATTCCCAGTTTCTGACCTGCTTTCGTAGCCACTGTGGCTAGTCCAGTTGGGTTTCTGGTCAATGGTGACCTCAACAACGTTGACAATGATGGTAACACCACTGAATGTCAACAGGTAGTGTTATATTGTTCTGAAGAAGGGTCACACCACCCAGAACATTAACTGATTTCTCCTCCACAGATGCTGCAAGACCTGTTGAGCTTTTCCAGCAACTTCTGGTTTTGTTCCCGATTTACAGCATCCGCAGCTCTTTCGGTTGTTACATTGCAGCCAATAACTACCTTCTCAATGAAGGAACAATCAAACCCTGATCCCTGCTGCTGTGAGGAAGCAGTATTAACCACTGAGCCACTGTGCTGCCCTTGTTTTATGATGATTGAGAGTAGACAGATGGAGTGGCGATCGGTCAAGTTGGATTTGTCCTGTTGTGTGTGTACAGGACATACCCAGGCATTTTTCCATATTGCTGGGTAGATGTCAGTTTTATAAATGCACTGGAACAGTTTAGCTAGAGGTATGGCATGTTCTGGCATTGGTACTGAACACTTGGGCTCCAGAATGTTGTCAGGGCCCTAGCCTTTGCAGTATCCGGTGCCTCCAACCCGTTTCTTGATAACATGGAGTGAATCAAATTGGCTGAAGACCAGGGGGGTCTTTGTGAAGCTGGGGAGCACTGGAAGAGGCTGAGATGGATCATTCACTTAGCACTTCTGGTTGAAGACTGCCGCAAATGCTTCAGCCTTATTTTTTGCATTGATGTGCTAGGCTGTTCCATTATTAAGGATGGCGATAACTGCGGAGCCGCCTCCTCCAGTGTACTGTTTTATTATCCAGCACCATTCATAACTGCAGTGCTTGGATATGATCCGTTGGTTATGGGGTTGCAGAGCTCTGTCTATCAATTGCTGCTTATGCTGTTTCACATGTAAGTAGTCCTATTTGGAAGCTGCAGGAGATTGATAGCTCATCTGTAGGTATGCCTGGTCCTACTCCAGGCATGCCCTCCTGCACTCTCCATTGAGCCAGGATTGATCCTCTGGCTTTGATGGTAGTGGTCCAGTCGGGGAGATGCTAGGCTATGAGACTGCAGGTTATGCTAGAGTATAATTCTGGTGTTGATGGCCCACAGGGCCTCATGAATGCCTTGTCTTCAGTTGCTAGATCTGTTCTAAGTCTGTCCCATTGAGGACAGTGATAGTGCCATACAACACGATGGGCGGTATTCTCTACGTGAAGGCAGAACTACGTGGTGGCCTCTTTTACCAACACCGTCATGGATAGACACATTACAACCCAGGGCAACTCCTCCTGACTGTATACCACTGTACCACTACCTCTGCTGCCAGTGGAATAGGGCACCTCCAGGGATGGTGATGCTGGTGTCTGGGATATTATCATACTCTCAGTATCGTACCGATAGTGTGTGTCAGGCTGTTACTGAACTAGTCTGTGATACAGCTCTCCCAGTTCTTGCACTAGCCCATAGATATTGCTAAGGAGGACTTTGCGGGTCAACAAGGCTGTTCGGTTGTTTTTTCCCTCCCAGTGCCTAGGTCGATGCCAGGTGGTCCATCTGATTTCACTTCTTTGTTGAGAATTCGTAGCAAATGATGTAACTGTGTGGCTTGCTAAGTCATTTCAAAGGGCAGTTGGCAGTCGGCAGTCAACACCATTGCTGTGTTTCTGAAGCCACATATATGCCAGATGGGTATTTTCAATAATCAATAATTCACACTCACTGGTAGATTTTTAATTACAGATTAGTTTTTTTTAAAAAAATGGAATTTAAATTCTACCATGTGCCATTTCAGGATTTGAACTCGGATCCTCAGAACATTAGCTGAGTTTCCTGGATTTATCCGTGTATCACTAGGCCATCACTTCCTTAAGATACAAACACTACGCCATCAATTCTCCTTATCTCATCTGGAAGATGGCACCACCCACCATGCAGCAATCCCTTAGCACCGTATTAAAGTGTCAGCCTTGAACTTTGTGCTCAACTCCACAACTTTCTGATTAGAAGCGAGCTGACACTCTGAGGGCCACCTCTTTCACAAATCTTTTGTGACCCCACCCTATGATGCCTCCTTTAACTTGGCATTTTCCCCTCTCCCTTATTATGCTGCTCTAGGAAATTTTTTCAAGGTTTTCAATGTTAAAAATGTGACAAAAAGGGTTACAGAGCTGTAGTACTGAGTATCCACACAGGAGGCCAGTAGCGAGGCATATAAAACACAAGTCTCCACCTGCAGGTATTGAATTGCTAAGGCAGATTAGCCAGTTTGTTTCTACTTGACATACGGCCCCGAACCTTTGCCCACTGCGTCACTGTGGAGAATTAGTCTTATGAAACTATCTGCCCATATGTAGCATCACCACTAATTTACAGTTTTATTTTCACCCGACATTCAGTTGCTCCAGTGTCAATGATTGATTGATTGTTGTCACAATGTATCAAAATATACTGAAGAGTATTGCTGGGTGCTGTAGAGGGGTATTGTGCCATACAAAGTGCAGAGTAGCAGAACAGAATGACGAATACAGTGTTACAGCCACAGACAAGGTGCAAGCAGAAGGATCAGAATTAACATGTGAAAGATCCATTCAAAAAGTCTGATAACATCAGGGAAGCTCTTGTTCTTGAATCAATTTATATATGCATTTAAGCTCTTACATCTTCTGCCCAACAGAAGACAGGATTACTGGGATGAGAGGGGTCTTTGATGAATATTAGCCGCTTTCCCAAGGCAGCAGGTAGCATAGATGGGGTCAATAGACAGAAGGTTGGTTTGAGTGCTGGACTGGGCTGTGTTCACAACAAACTGCAGTTTCCTGTAGCCTTGAAAAGAGCAGTTTAGACACCATGTTTCGACGCATCCAGACAGGATGTTTTCTACAGTGCATCTATAGTGATTTTTTCTGTATTCATTCACAGGATGAGGGTGTCACCTGCCAGGCAGCATTTATTGCCCATGGGGGCAGTTGAGAGTCAACCACATTGCTGTGGGCTTGGAGTCACATGTAGGCCACACGAGGTAAGGATGGCAGTGTCCTTACCGAAAGTGAGCCAGATGAGGTTTTTCTGACAATCAATAATGGATTCATGGTCATCATCAGTATTTTATTGAATTCAAATTCTACAATCTGCCTTAGCAGCATTCAAACTCAGGTCCCCAGAACATTATCTGGGTCTCTGGATTAATAGTCCAGCGATAATACCACGAGGCCATTGCCTCCCCTGAAACCGATAAGAGTTCTTGTGGACATGTCTAATTTCTTTAGCCTCCTGAGGAAACAGAGACTCTGTTGTGCTTTTTTGACCATCACGTCAACATAAGTGAGCCAGGACAGTTTAATGGTGGTGATCATCACTCCCAAGAACCAGATGCTGTAGACCATCTCCACCTCAGCACCACTGATGCAGGGCATGTCCTCCACTCAAATTTCTGAAGTTAATGACCAGCTCTCTCATTTTGCTGACTTTCAGGGAGAGTGAGTGTTCAGTGGCATAGTGTAGAGGCAGAAATCTCTTGCCTTAATTTCCATCTTGTCATTGTTTGAGATCGGACTTTCCTACTAACCTCATCCCAACCCCTTGACCTGTCCGTCCTCCCCAGACTGACCTATCCCACCCCTACCTCCACTCAGCTCTACAGGCTCCATCCCTGCCTCTTTGACTTGTCTGTCTCCTCTCCACCTATGTTCTCTTCTATCCATCTTCAATCCACCTCCCCCACTCTCCCTATTTATTTCACAACCATTTCCCCCTCCCCCATTTCTGATGAAGGATCTAGGCCCAAAACATCAGCTTTTGTGCTCCTAAGATGCTGCTTGGCCTGCTGTGTTCATCCAGCCCCCACATTGTTATTCGGATTCTCCAGCATCTGCAGTTCCTATTATCTCTATAACAGAGGTATCATCAGCAAACTTGTATATGGGGTTGGGGCAGAATTTGACCACAGTGAGTGTAAGGAGTATAGTGGGGGGGTTGGGTACACAGTCTTGTGGGGCACCAGGGTAAAGGGATATGGTGGAGGAGGTGTTGTTGTCTATTCTCACTGATTGTGGTCTATGGGTCAGAAAGTCGAGGATCAAGTTACACAGGAAGAAGACGAGACCTAGATCTTTGAGTTTAGAGATGATTCATTTGGAATTACGGTGTTGAAGGTGGAACTATAGTCTAATCAGTAGAAACCAGATGGAGATATCCTGGTTACCCAGCTGTTCCAGGGATGAAGGTAGGGCTCAGGAGATGGCATCTGCTGTGGACATGTAGGAGAATTGCAAAGGCAATACGGGAGGCTAGAGAGTGGACATGAGCCACTTGAAGCACTTCATAATGTAGGTCAGAGCCATCAGACAGTAGTCACTGAGGAACATGGCATGATTTTTCTTTGGCACCAAGATGATGGCAGTCTTGTTGAAGTGATTTTGGACATCAGCTCATAGTAAGGAGAGGACAATAAGAAGGACTGGGGACCTGGGGTAAATATTTACTTTCTGGTTCAGGGATCAGCTAGTTCAGTTATCTTCATTGCTGGTTGGTGATGTACACCATATTTCAGTGGCATCATAATCAAATCTAATTCAGGCTCTGCTCAAAAATGAGTATTTCCAGAGGAGTTACTCACTAACAACAACCAGAGCATCTGCCTGAGTTTGCAACAAGGCTAACTATGCCATTTGTAATGTCCAGGAATCCTTGGCGTCATGGCCTGCAGGACCCCAACAGTGAACATTTCAGTGGGGGAGGGAAACACAATCAGTAAGGCCAATAAAGGCAGCAAACAAAAACAGAAGGCTCACCTCTGTATAAAGTCATGGAGCTGTGGGTTCACCCGCTGCAGAATCGGCATTAGGTAGTTTAGAATGTGTTTCGTGCTGTCCATTGTGGGATCCATAAAATCCCTGTGGGAGTACAAAAGCAAAAGATATGGTTACCCTTTATTTCACTCAATACCACAAAGCAGATAATGCAGGCCTGCAACCACTCATTCTGTTATTGGTTTATTCCCTACCTAAAGGCATCACACTGAAACTTTATCCCCAATTTACCCATTTACACACATTTTGGATGTCCAGTTCTTCTCTCAGCTTCCAATAAGAACACTAGAGTTAGGAGCAGGAGCAAGCCAGTCACCTCCTCAAGCCTGCCCTGCCATCATGCCTGATCATCCACAGGCCCCAACTCCCATTTCCTGCCAGCTCCTCGTAGCCATCCACTTCCTAACATTTAAAAAAAAAACTTCCTCCTATTTAAATAAATGCAATGATACAGCCCCCATAACTCTGTGGTAAAGAATTCCAGACATTCACTACCTTCTTGGAGAAGTTCTTCACCTCTCATCTTTTAAATGAGTGTCCCCTTATTAAGTAACTATGTCCCCTAGTTTGAGGTTCACCCGCTCCACTCTGTCAAAACCCTTCAGTATCCTTTATGGTTGCTGTTACCTAGGGTGACCTCCACTCTGAGGTTATTATTAGTTAAATCAATCCTCTTCTATTACACAATTCCAGGCATCACATAACCTGCTCTCTGGTCAGCTCCAGAACATGCTGTTATAAGAAGCTATCCTGAACACAGTCTATGAACTCATCCAGGCTACCTTTCTGCATCTTACTTTCCCATCAAAATAGAACAGTACAACACAGTAAGTACAGGTCCTTCAACTCATGATGTTGTGCCAACCTACTATTCTACTAAGATCAAATTACCCTGCACACCCTACATTCTACTATCCTCCGTGTGCCTACCCAACAGTCGCTTAAAAGTCTCTAAAGTATCTGAATCCACTACCATTGCTGGCAGCACATTCCACATGCCCACCACTCTGGGTAAAGAACTACCTCTGACATCTCCTCTACGCCTTACTCCAAGCACCTTAAAATTATGCCCATTTCTGCCCTGGGATAAAATCTCTGACTATCCACTCTCCATACCTCTCAATCACCTCGTACACCTCTATCAAGTCACCTCTCATCCTTCTTTGCTCCAATGAAAAAAGCCCTAGCTCCCTCAACCTTTTCTCATAAGGCCCGCCCTCCAGTCCAGGCAGCATCCTGGTAAATCTGATGAAAGCCAACATACCATATGCCTTCTTTATAACCCTATCAACTTGGGTAGCAACTTTGAGGGATCTATGAATGTAGGACCAAGATCCCTCTGTTCCTCCAAACTGCCTAGAATCCTGCCATTAACCCTGTATTCTGCATTCAAATTCGACCTTCCAAAAGGAATCACTTCACAGTTTTCTGGGTTGAATTCCATCTGCCACTTTTTTGCCCAGCTCTGCATCCTGTCAATGTCCCACTGCAACCTACGACAGCCTTCCACACTACCCACAACTCCATCAACCTTTGTATCATCAGCAAACTTACTAACTCACCCTTCCACTTCTCCATCCAAGTCACTTATAAAGATCACAAAGAGCAGAGGTCCCAGAACAGATCCCTGCAGAACACCACTGGTCACCAAGCTCCAGGCTGATTACTTTCCATCTACTATCACCCTTTGTCTTCTATTGGACAGACAGTTTTGTATCCAGACAGCCAAATGTCCCCGAATCCCATGCCTCCTTAATTTCTGAATGAGCCTACCATTGGGAACCTGATCGAATACCTTGCTGAAATCCATATACATCACATCCACGACTCTGCCTTTACGTGTTTGTCACATCCTCAAAAGATTCATAAGGCTTGTGAGACATGATCTACCCCTCACAAAGCCATGTGGACTATTTCTAATCAAACCGTGCTTTTCCAAATAATTATAAATACTCTCTCTCAAAATCCTCTTCAATAATTTGCCCACCACAGAAGTAAGACTGACTGGCCTGTAATTCGTAGGATTATGTCTATTCTCTTTCATTTCTTATTCCCTGACATTTATTACAGAGCCTTTCTGACAAGCTAATTATTCTTCCTTTATGGCCACCCCACTGCATGGCTGCTGTTAGGGGAGAGCTGGACACCACTCTCAAGTGACTTCATTTCTACTCAAACTGTTCCACGTCGTGTTTTCCTGAACCTAAGCCACCCTCTCTATTGTGCAAATATCATTAACTAACAAAGCCACCCCGCCATCTTTTCTTACTTTCCTGTCATTCTTAAATGTCCTGTAATCTTCAAGATTCAGGTCCTCATCCAAATTTTCCAACAGCAATATCTCTGAAATGGTTAGCTTATATTCCCCTGCATCCCTTACTCCGTTAACTTGACCAGATCTCAAATCTGTTGAACAACTGCAAAGGCTGCGGTTTCTGCACCCCTGCTCTCTGTGTCCCCTTACCATGCCTCAAGGCATGCAACACTCTCCTGTGCTTAAACACTAACACATCAGATGACCCAACCCTAAGAGGTGTGACCGCCTGTCACTATAGCCCAGATACTCGTGAAATTGCACATTCTTCTGTAAGACATAGGAGAATGACATTGATCAGTTGCTCCCACAGAACTCCATGTTTATTTGGATGCATGTCGGATATTAAAAATAAATTGCTTATATATGGTTCACACTGATGCCACTGTTCACTGGTGCTGAATTTTGAAGGTAGTAGACAAGGTCCCAATCAAGTGGGCTGCTTTTATATGGATGAAGTCAAGGTTAAGACTGCCTACAATTATTGAGTATTTTTATATTGTGCAATTCTGATTTAGTTTATTGTTGGCATTAAACTGAAGTCTGCAGTTTAAATTTTGTAATTGCAAGCATGGAGGGGTTACTGACATTTGACTGATATAGATGGGGCTCAGTATGCACCGCTAACCATGATTAGTTCTTCACCTGAGATGATGGGAAGACAGTATGTCCATGAGTGCAATGGCCATCCTTTCACCAACAACCAGGAGGAACGTCACGACAATGTCATGATAGCCCTGATAATAGTGAAGCTGTACGTTCCTCTGTAAGACGTATAGGATGACGTTGATCAGTTGCTCCTGCAGAACCCCACGTTCCTCTGGACTCATGCCTGATATTAAAAATTGATTGAAAATAAGTTTGAAATAAGAAACCAATATATATCTTTGTTTCAATTCAGTTCTCAACAGGAAAGTTTGTCTTCATCACAGAAGTTACAATCTAAAACAGGCCAACTAATCAACAATGTCAACTCATTGACACATGATAGACATAAACCCAGAATGAGAGATTTAACATTCTAAACACTTTCACAATTCTTGCAGAACAGGAAACTACTGACTTCCCTGTCTTTTCCCATCAAGTGAATCTCAATACAGTGAGCTCTGCTATAATGTGTGTTCCGTCAATGCGAGTTGGCTGCAACACGATTGCTGGGTAGGCGAATGCTATTTCTAAAACATGAACTTGTGTTGGCTGTAATGCAATTCCATCGGCACGTGGAGGAGTACATGTTGACATCATACAATTGTTTCATGGGCTTTTGCTGTGAATACGTATGTTTGCGCCAAAACAGTCTCCACACCAGCATCCCGTGATCATTTTGCAGGCTTTGTCATTAGTGTTTTCTGAGAGGTACAGTACAACCTCCTCTCCCATCAGGTCACCTTGACATTTTATTCCCCCAAGGTAGAAAGTGTTAAAATCTACTTTTATTTCACTATTAGATATGAATTAAACATCTATTCAAAATCGTGCTATCCTTGGTGTTAAAGCTTTTGGGTGATTTTTTTGATGGTCTACCCCAACTGCACTTTTCTCATAAGCCTTGTTATTTCCATAGGATGATTTTCTATAATGTGATGTTGCACAGGAATGTAACTATCACGTTAGGGTACAACTGACTAGAAACTAAATACTCTCTGCCCTTCGCCTTCGACAGAAACCCAACAAACTAAATATTTTCCCCATTTTTGCACTCAACTGAATTTCATTACAGAGTCAGTGTGCTTACCTTGTGGAAACCTGCGTAATGACCGTTGTACATCCATAAGCACCTGGTTGTAGTCTTTGTGGCCTTCCCTTATGTCTTTGCCTTAGAAGACAGGCATTCGTCAGATTAGGGCACACTGTATTTTACTTCAAAATATAAAGCCGAAGTTTTCTTCCCAATACATGGAACACTGTGGCATGTGCGCGCGCACGGTTGGGGAGTCGGGGGGGGGGAGATGGTTGGACAGGTGGATGCAAAGGAAAAGTTGACTCATCACAATGTGTTCAGCAACCAGCACTCATGGTGTGACAAGCCTGTTCATCAATATCAGGTTTCACTCTACCAAACATTTCACAACACATTTGGTGACCCACAGTTTGTCTGTGCCAGCATGCTGTGCTGTCTATTCAGGGCTGCCGCCAATGCTGGCCTCTTTACCCTCACTAATTTTGGCACTTACTAAGTCATTTTGGTAGCAGAGATAGGGAGGTACACAAGTCGGAATTTGAGATATAGGAACTGCTTGTGCTGGAACAGAGAAGGCAAAGTGGTACTTGGACAGATTTTCCAAATAGAAACAGGACTCAATAATGTGATAAAGAACTGACATAATTAAAAAGGTTGTGGTACCAATGATTATCATTTTAAATTTTTTACTGTGACTGAACAGAAGGGAAAGGCTTGTATTCCTTTAAGTTTCGAAGATTATGGTGTGATCCAATTAAAATGTTTAAGACGATTCAAGGAGTTAGCAAAGAGAGGGAGAGGAACTACTTCCTCTGGTGGTTGTGTCTTGAATAATGGGGTAGAATGTTTCAGCCAGAAGTCTCAGGAGTGAATCACGAAGCACTTATCTTTTCCACCACACAAAAGAGCTGAAAGCTGCAAGTTTCTCATGATGCAGGAGATTGATTGATATCTGTAACTATCTTTTCGAAGTTTTTATTTGGATAAGGATTAGAAGACCAAAGAGGGTAAATGGAGTTAAGTTACAGATAAGCCATGATTTGACTGAGAGAACAGTCAATCACTCAGCTTGTACAAAAAAAACTTCAAACACAACATGGAATATAGGGTAGGTACTGGATCACGTAAATTGAATAAATAGCTACAGCTGAAGCTTTCCTATACAGGACTAAATCCAGGGAGCAGTTATGCTCATTCCCACCATACCTGGTTTTGGAGGTAGGTTATAAACATTTACATTCAGCAGCTTTGGCCAGACCTTCCTGCGGATCTCATCGGTCAGGAGCCCACCCTCGCTAATGGCGGATTGCCGGAGAGTTTCCACATCCACTGGGTCAACATTCAGAGCCTGATGGATAGCTACCAATTTCTTCTTTTTCTTAGATTCAGGTTCTGTTGAATGAAGAATGTGGTTAATTCTCAGTGCAGAATGGGTCACTAGAATCTCAGCAAAGCACAATTTTTGGTTTGTGAAATCTTTACACTGTGCACATTTTAACACAGGAAATGCATGTGAAGATTCTTCCAAATTTCAGCTTGTCTGAACTAAGTAGTTACAGCTGTTTAACTCAGTGAAATCTGAGTCAGCAGGGCTGTGAATTCAGTTTCAGCTGGAGTATATAATACAGGATGACAGTTCAATGCATTGCCAAGAAAGGTATCAGCATGAAACATGTGGCACCTTTTGGATGAAAATGTAAGCAGAGGCCCCATCTGTCCTCTCATGGTCCTACAATGCTGTTCAAAAAAAGCAATGGAATTTGCACAATGGCCTGAGCTATACGATAAGTCCCAGGCTCAAGTACTTGATTCTTGATGAGCAAGGGGGTGAAGTTATTGAGGGTGGGTGGAGAAAGATTACGTAGAAATCAGAAGAAAGTAGTTTCAAAATAAATTCCTCCTCATTTCAGTCTTAAATTGGCACCCCTTTATTCTGAGGCTATGCCCTCTGGTAATAAGCTCTCCCATGAGAGGAAACATCCTCTCAGCATTGACCCTGTCAAGCCCCTTAAGAAACAGATATGTTTCAATGAGATCATCTCTCATTCTTCTAAACTCCAACAAGTAGAGTCCCAACCTGTTTAACCTTTGCTCACAATTCCTTTAGCGATAACCCTTGTGAATCTTCTCTGAATGGCCAACATTCTATTAGTCTTTGATTCTCTGCTGCACCTGGGTCCTAGCCTTGTGTTTCATGTACCCCAAGTCCCTTTGTGTTGCAGATTTCTGAGGTATTTTTTCCATTTAAACAGTAATCTGTTCTCTCTTCCAAAGTAAACAATTTCTCCCAGTTCACTTGATCATACATTTATAAATTGCCCACTTAAAGTAGACAAGTCCCCAGAACCTGATGGGATCTATCACAGAATGCTGAAGGTGGCGCTGAGGAAATTGCTGGGGGCGTTGTACAGGTCACAGAAATGGAGACTAGCCAACATTGTTCCTTTGTTTAAGGAGGGCAAAGAGATAACATTGGAAATTATTGGCCAGTGAGCCTTACGTCAGTGGAAGGGAAATTACTGGAGAAGATTTTTAGGGATAGGATTGACTCACATTTGGAAAAGTATGGACTTATTAGCAATAGACAGCATGACTTTGTGCTGAGAGATTTAAGTTTTGGAGGAAGCGACAAAGATGATCAAGGGCAAGGCAATAGATGTTGTCCATGTGAACTTTAGCAAGGTCTTTGACGTCCTTCATAGCAGGATGATGCAAAAATATGAAGCCACATGGGATCCATAGTAAGCTGGTAAAATGGACACAGAAGTGACTTTCATCACAGAAGACAGAGTACAGCGGTGGAAGGGTGTTTTTCTGGCTGGACATCTGTGACCAGTGGTGTTCCAGTGATCAATGCTAGAATCTCTGTTGGCTGCAATATATAGAAATGATTTGGAGGAGAGCGTGTAGTGGGCCTGATTAGTACGAATGCAGGCTACACAACTATTGGAGAAGCCATGGATTTGAGGAGGATTGCCAGAGGATACGGCAGAATATAGACAGGCTACAGACTTAGGCAGAAAAATGGTAGACGGAGTTTAATCCTGAAGAATGTGATGTCATGCATTTTCGAAGTAAATGGCACAACCCTTTGTATTAGAATACAGAGGAATGTAGGCGAGAAGATCCACAATTGTCTGAAAGTGACAAGACAAGATGGTCAAAAAGGCATACGGCATGCTTGACTTCACTGGTCAGGCATAGTGTAGAGAATTAGCAGGTCTTGTTGCAGCTGTATAGAATTTGGGATGCACCCCAAAACCAGTCCCGCTAGTCCCCGACTCCCTAACCTGTTCTTCCTCTCACCTATCCCCTCCTCCCACCTCAAGCCACACCTCCATTTCCCACCTACTAACCTCATTCTGCCCCCTTGGCCTGGTCGTCCTTCCCGGACTGACCTATCTCCTCCGTACCTCCCCACCTACACTCACCTTTACTGGCTCCATCCCTGCCCCTTTGATCTGTCTGTCTCCTCTCCACCTGTATTCTCCTCCATCCATCTTCGATCCGCCTCCCCCTCTCTCCCTATTTATTTCAGAACCCCCTTCCACTCCATTTCTGAAGAAGGGTCTGGGCCTGAAACGTCAGCTTTTGTGCTCCTAGGATGCTGCTTGGCTCGCTATGTTTATCCAGCTCTACACCTTGTTATCTCAGATTCTCCAGCATCTGCAGTTCCTACTATCTCTGATACAATCTTGGAAAAATCTGATTTGTGTGCGTGCGCGCGTGCACATGGTGGGGGGGGGCGGGTGGAAGAAGGGTAGTTTGAGAGGATTGCAAACTACTTCTCTCAGAGGCTTGTGGTTCTGTGGAACTCTGCTCCAGACTGCAGATTCAAGAAAGAAATTGCTATGTTTCTGATGAAAAGTGGGGTAAAAGGGCCATGGAGAGGAGGCAGGAGAGTGGAGTTAAGACAAGGATAAAATCACCCACTATCATGTTAAATGATGGAATAGGCTCAAGAGCTGAATTGCCAACTCCCGCTTCTAAATCTTACGTTTCTACGGATAGTCAGAGCCCTTTTACCAGGGTAGAAGTGTCAATTGCGAGGGGACATAGGTTTAAGGTAAAGGGGAGAAAGTTTAGAGATGTAAGAGACAACTGTTTTTTATTATATAAGAGGGTGAGAAGTGCCTGGAATGCACTGCCAGAACAGGCGGTCAGGCATCCTGACATATATTAAAAGGCTCAAAACACAGGGATATGGATAATGTACAGGCAAAGGCTTTTAATTTAGAAAGGCGATATGTGTCAGAGCAATCTTACATAGAACATTACAGCGCAGTACAGGTCCTTTGGCCCGCGATGGTTTCACAGGTCTGCGCAACAATCAGAAGCCCATCTAACCTACACTATTCCATTATCATCCATATGTTTATCCAATGACCATTTAAATGCCCTTAAACTTGGCAAGTCTACTACTGTTGCAGGCAGGGAATTCATGCCTTTACTACTCTGAGTGAAGAACCTGCCTCTGACATCTGTCCTATATCTATCACCCCTCAATTTAAACATACGTCCTCTTGTGTTAGCCATCACCATCCGAGGAAAAAGACTCTCACTGTCCACCCGATCTATTCTTCTGATCATCTTGTATGTCTCTATTAAGTCACCTCTCAACCTTCTTCTCTCTAACGAAAACAGCGTCAAGTCCCTCAGCCTTTCCTCATAAAGACCTTCCCTCAATACCAGGCAACATCCTGGTAAATCTCCTCTGCACCCTTTCCGATGCTTCCACATCCTTCCTATAACATGGCGACCAGAACTGTATGCAATACTCCAAGTGTGGCCGCACCAGAGTTTTGTACAGCTGCATCATGACCTCATGGCTCTGAAACTCAATCCCTCTACCAATAAAACCTAACACACTGTACACCTTAACAACCCTATCAACCTGGGAGGCAACTTTCAGGGATCTATGCACATGGATACCGAGATCTCTCCGCTCATCCACACTACCAAGAATCCTACCATTAGCCCAGTACTCTGTATTCCTGTTACCCCTTCCAAAGTGAATCACCTCACACTTTTCCACTTTAAATGCCATTTGCTACCTCTCAGCCCAGCTCTGCAGCTTATCTACGTCCCTCTGTAATCGGCAACATCCTTCTGCACTATCCACAACTCCAGCGACTTTAGTGTCATCTGCAAATATACTAACCCATCCTTCTACGCACTCATCCAGGTCATTTATAAAAATGACAAGACGGCAGTGGCCCCAAAACAGATCCTTGCAGTACACCACTATAACTGAACTCCTGGATGAACATTTCCTATCAACCACCCTCTATCTTCTTACAGCTAGCCAATTTCTGATCCAAACTGCTAAATCACCCTCAATCCCACACCTCCGTATTTTCTACAATACCCTACCATGGGGAACTTTATCAAACGCTTTACTGAAATCCATATACACCACATCAACTGCTTTACCTTCATTCACCTGTTTGGTCACCTTCTCAAAGAACTCCATAAGGTTTGTGAGGCACGATCTACCCCTCACTAAACCATGTTGACTATCCATAATCAATTTATTCCTTTCTGGATGATTATAAGTCCTATCTCTTATGATCCTGTCCAACACTTTACCCACAACTGAAGTAAGGCTCACTGGTCTATAATTACCAGGGTTGTCTCTACTCTCCTTCTTGAACAAGGGGATATTTGCTATCCTCCAGTCTTCTGGCACTATTCCTGTAGACAATGACAACATAAAGATCAAAGCCAAAGGCTCTGCGATCTCCTCCCTAGCTTCCCAGAGAATCCTCGGAAAAATCCCATCCAGCCCAGGGAACTTATCTATTTTCACACCTTCCAGAATTGCTAATACCTCCTCCTTACGAACCTCAACCCCATCTAGTCTAATAGCTGTATCTCAGTATCCTCCTCGACAACATTGTCTTTTTCCTTCATGAATACTGACGAAAAATATTCATTTAGTGCCTCTTCTATCTCTTTGGACTCCACACACAACTTCCCACTACTGTCCATGACTGGCCCTAATCTTACTCTCGTCATTCTTTTATTCCTGACATACCTGTAGAAAGCTTTAGCATTTTCCTTGATCCTACCTGCCAAAGACTTCTCATGTCCCCTCCTGGCTCTTCTTAGCTCTCTCTTTAGGTCCTTCCTGGCTAACTTGTAACTCTCAAGTGCTCTAACTGAACCGTCATGCCTCATCTTTACACAAGCCTCCCTCTTCCGCTTGACAAGAGTTTCAACTTCTTTAGTAAACCACGGTTCCCTCACTCCACCACTTCCTCCCTGCCTGACGGGTACAAACTGATCAAGGACATGCAGCAGCTGTTGCTTGAACAAGTTCCACATTTCAGCTGTGCCCTGCCCCTGCAGTTTCCTTCCCCATCCTATGCACCCTAAATCTTGCCTAATCACCTCATAATTGCCTTTCCCCCAGCTATAACTCTTACCCTGTAGTATATACCTATCCCTCTCCATTGCTAAAGTAAAAGTAAAGGAATTGTGGTTACTATCACTAAAATGCTTACCTACCTCCAAATCTAACACTTGCCTTGGTTCATTACCCAGTACCAAATCCAATGTGGCCTCACCACTTGTTGGCCTATCTACATAATATGTCAGGAAACCCTCCGGCACACACTGGACAAAAACTGACCCATCTAAAGTACTCAAACAATAGCGTTTCCAGTCACTATTCGGAAAGTTAAAGTGCCCCATAAACAACTACCCTGTTACTTTTGCTCCTATCCAGTATCATCTTTGCTATCCTTTCCTCCATACTTCTGGAGCTTTTCAGAGGCCTATAGAACACTCCTAAACAAGGTGACCTCTCCCTTCCTGTTTTAACCTCTGCCCATGCTACCTCACCAGTGATCACAAAATAATCAGAGGGTTAGATAGGGTGGACAGAGAGAGCCTTTTCCCTAGGATGGTGATGGCGAGCACGAGGGGGCATAGCTTTAAACTGAGGGGTGAAAGATATAGGACAGATGTCAGAGGTAGTTTCTTTACTCAGAGTAGTAAGGGAATGGAACGCTTTGCCTGCAACGGTAGTAGATTCGCCAACTTTAGGTACATTTAAGTCATCATTGGACAAGCTTATGGACGTACATGGAAGAGTGTAGGTTAGATGGGCTTCAGATCGGTATGACAGGTCGGCACAACATCGAGGGCCGAAGGGCCTGTACTGTGCTGTAATGTTCTATGTTCTAGATGAGTCCTCAAACGTCCTTTCTGCCACTGTCATACTGTCCTTGACTAACAATGACACACCTTCCCTGATCTTACTGAAACATCTAAATCCCGGAACCTGCAACAACCATTCCTGGCACTGCTCTATCCATGTCTCCCAAATGGCTATAACATCGACGTCCCAGGTATCAACCCATGCTGCAAGTTCATCCACCTTATTCCGGATGCTCCTGGCATTGAAGTAGACACACTTCAAGCCACCTTCCTGCCTGCCAGTACACTCCTGCGACCTTGGAACCTTATTCATGACCTCACTACTCTCAACCTCCTGTACACTGGAGCTACATTGCAGGTTCCCATCCCCCTGCTGAATTAGTTTAAACCCTCCCAAAAAGCATTATCAAATTTCCTCACCAGGATACTGGTACTCCTCTGATTCAGGTATAGACCATCCCGTTTGTAAAGGTCCCACCTACCCCAGAATGAGCCCCAATTATCCAGGTATCCGAATCCCTCCCTCCTGACCCATCCCTGTAGCCATGTGTTCAACTGCTCTCTCTCCCAATTCCTCGCCTCACTAGCACGTGACACAGGTAACAAACCAGCGATAACAACTCTGCTTGTTCTAGCTCTAAACTTCCACCCTAGCTCCTTGAATTTCTGCCTTACATCCCCATCCCTTTTCCTACCTATGTCATTGATGCCTATGTGGACCACCACTTGGGGCTGCTGCCCCTCCCTCTTAAGGATCCCAAAAACACGATCCAAGACTTCACGGACCCTGGAACCTGGGAGGCAACACGTCAGCCGCAAGTCTCTCTTGTTCCCATAGAAACTCTTGGTGGGCCAAAGAGCCTGTTCCTGCACCAGTAGACAAACAGGAGGCTGGAAGAACACAGCAAGTTAGGCAACATCTGGAGGAAAGGAGTAATCAGTGTTTCAGGAATTACCTGTCTTTAGGGCTGTGTGCCTGTACCATATTGTTCTTTATTCCTATGTACTCTTCTTTCAATAAATGCCAACTATCTAAAAGTAACTGTACAGCTATAGGAGATCACATATGTGCATAGATTACAGTTTGAGTCAGTTTTGCTAAGGAAGGACCTACTTACTTTGGAAATATCTCGCAAATTGTCTACTCGTGAAATAACTTTCTGGGTCAGTTGCCTGGATATCCACCCTGCTACTCTCAAAATAGTTGCAAACATGAAAAGACACAAGCAAGTATTCCAAAGTTCTCAGTTTACCACTTACTGGGTCCCTGTACTTAACAAGCAAACAGCTGTTTATTACAAAACAATCCGTCCTGACACATCCAGTACAGACAGCCCAAACCGGTGTGTGGTGGGGGGAGGTGCGGGGTGCGGTGGGGGGGGGAGGTGCGGGGTGCGGTGGGGGGGGGAGGTGCGGGGTGCAGTGGGGGGGGGGGAGGTGCGGGGTGCAGTGGGGGGGGGAGGTGCGGGGTGCAGTGGGGGGGGTGGGGGAGGTGCGGTGTGCGGTGGGGGGGGTGGGGGAGGTGCGGGGTGCGGTGTGCGGTGGGGGGGTGGGGGGGGTGCGGGGTGCGATGGTGGGGGGGAGGTGCGGCGTGCGATGGGGGGGTGCGGGGTGCGATGTGGGGGGGAGGTGCGATGGTGGGGAGATGCGGGGTGTGATGGGGGGGAGGTGCGGGGTGCGATTGGGGGGGGAGGTGCGATGGGGGGGAGGTGCGGGGTGCGATTGGGGGGGGAGGTGCGATGGTGGGGAGATGCGGGGTGTGATGGGGGGGGAAGGTGCGATGGGGGGGGAGATGCGGGGTGCGATGGGGGGGAGGTGCGGGGTGCGATGGGGGGAGGTGCGGGGTGCGATTGGGGGGGAGGTGCAGGGTGCGATTGGGGGGGGAGGTGCGATGGTGGGGAGATGCGGGGTGCGATTGGGGGGGGGGGGAAGGTGCGATGGGGGGGAGATGCGGGGTGCGATGGGGGGGAGGTGCGGGGTGCGATTGGGGGGGAGGTGCGGGGTGCGATTGGGGGGGAGGTGCGGGGTGCGATTGGGGGGGAGGTGCGGGGTGCGATTGGGGGGGAGGTGCGGGGTGCGATTGGGGGGGAGGTGCGGGGTGCGGTGTGCGGTGGGGGGGTGGGGGAGGTGCGGGGTGCGGTGTGCGGTGGGGGGGTGGGGGGGGTGCGGGGTGCGATGGTGGGGGGGAGGTGCGGCGTGCGATGGGGGGGTGCGGGGTGCGATGTGGGGGGGAGGTGCGATGATGGGGAGATGCGGGGTGCGATTGGGGGGGAGGTGCGGGGTGCGATGGGGGGGGGAGGTGCGATTGGGGGGGAGGTGCGGGGTGCGATTGGGGGGGAGGTGCGGGGTGCGATTGGGGGGGGGAGGTGCGATTGGGGGGGAGGTGCGGGGTGCGATTGGGGGGGGAGGTGCGGGGTGCGATTGGGGGGGAGGTGCGGGGTGCGATTGGGGGGGAGGTGCGGGGTGCGATTGGGGGGGAGGTGCGGGGTGCGATGGGGGGGGAGGTGCGATGGTGGGGAGATGCGGGGTGTGATGGGGGGGGAGGTGCGGGGTGCGATGGGGGGGGGAGGTGCGATGGTGGGGAGATGCGGGGTGTGATGGGGGGGAGGTGCGGGGTGTGATGGGGGGGGAGGTGCGGGGTGCGATGGGGGGGGGGAGGTGCGATGGTGGGGAGATGCGGGGTGTGATGGGGGGGAGGTGCGGGGTGCGATGGGGGGGGGAGGTGCGATGGGGGGGGGAGATGCGGGGTGTGACTGGGGGGGAGGTGCGGGGTGTGATGGGGGGGGAGGTGCGGGGTGCGATGGGGGGGGAGGTGCGATGGGGGGGGGAGATGCGGGGTGTGATGGGGGGGAGGTGCGGGGTGCGATGGGGGGGAGGTGCGATGGGGGGGGGGGAGATGCGGGGTGTGACTGGGGATGGGGAATGAGGGGAATCTCCCATCTTCCCCCGTCTCCGTGGTTGGGGGGGGGCGGGTGTTGCGCTGGTGTGGATGTTCTCCTCCAATCCCCGCCCAGCCCCGTATCGGCCCTTGGGTCCCCTGCTTCCCCCCCCCGCAAATCCCCAATCCCCATTCCCCGATTTCCCCCGGCCCTCCCTCACCTGCCGCTCTTCGGGAAACGCTAACGGTCGCCGAGCCTCTCAGACTCAGCCTCCGGCCCTTCCTCATTTGGTGGGTGGCTCTCCTTTCCCTATTCACCGACCGTCAAACCAAACGATGACAGCAATTAGGCGACGTTTGACAGCTGCTCCATCACGCTTCGACGCCGTTGCTCCCGCTCCGGGCCACCGCCTGATAGGTGTAGCCGGCGCCGAACTTCCGTTATAGCGATTGCCTATTGGATAAATGAGCCGTCCATCATCTCAGACCCCGCCTCCTCCGGCGGCGTTCACCAATTGCTTTTTGGGAATTGTAGTTCGGTGTAAAAACCATAACAACTGGGAAATCAGAAACAGGAACAGAAATTGCTGGAAAAGCTCAACAGGTCTGGCAACATCTGTGCAGAGAAAACAGGGTTAACTTTTCAAGTCCGCTGGCCTTCCTCAGAAGCTGCGTTGTTGGAGCCTGTTGACTTCCAATCATTTCTTCATGTCAATTTGAACATCTTTGTAACAAAGTGTGGAGCTGGATGAACAAAGCAGGCCAAGCAGCATCTTAGGAGCACGGTTCCCATTATTTCTTGAACATCTCTGTACATCCTTTGTAGAGGAGATGACTGAGTTACACGCTACTAGAACTGAAAGGATTGAGATTAGTAAGGAGGAGGTGTTATCAATTCTAGAAGGTGTGAAGGTAGATAAATCCCCTGGGCCAGATGGGATTTTTCCGAGGATTGTCTGGGAAGCTAGGGAGGAGGTGGCGGAGCCTTTGGCCTTGATCTTTGAGTCCTCATTGTATACAGGTTTAGTACCAGAGGACTGGAGGATTGCAAATGTTGTGCTCTTGTTCAAGATGGGCAGTAGGGATGACCTAGGTAATTGTAGACCTGTGAGCCTTATGTCTGTTGTAGGAAAAATTTTGGAAAGGTTTATAAGAGATAGGATTTATAATCATCTAGCAAGCAACAATTTGATTGGAGATAGTCAGCATGGATTCATCAAGGGCAGGTTGTGTCTCAAAACCTCATTGAGTTTTTTGAGAAGGTGACCAAGCGTGTGGATGAGGGAAGGGCAGTTGACGGGGTGTACATGGACTTCAGTAAAGCCTTTGATAAGGTTCCACATTGTAGGCTATTGGAGAAAATACAGAGGTGCGGGATTGAGGGAGATTTAGCAGTTTGGATTAGAAACTGGCTTTCTGTAAGAAGACAACGAGTGGTGGTTGATGGAAAATATTCAGCCTGGAGCCCAGTTACTAGTGGTGTGCCTCAAGGATCTGTTTTGGGACCACTGCTGTTTGTCATTTTTATAAATGATTTGGACGCAGGCATTGGTGGGTGGGTTAGTAAGTTTGCAGATGACACTAAAGTCGGTCGAGTGGTGGACAGTGTGGAAGAATGTTGCAGGTTGTAGGGAGACTGGGATAAACTGTAAAATTGGGCTGAAAGGTGGCAAATGGAGTTCAATGCGGATAAATGTGAGGTGATTCACTTTGGTAGGAATAATAGGAAGGCAGAATACCAGGTCAATGGAAAGATTCTTGGTAGTGTAGATGTGCAGAGGGATCTTGGTGTCCATGTACATAGATCCCTGAAAGTTGCCACCCAGGTTGATAGTGCTGTTAAGAAGGCTTATGGTGTGTTAGATTTTATTGGTAGAGGGATTGAGTTCCAGAGCTGTGATGACATGCTGCAACTGTACAAAATGCTAGTGCGGCCTCATTTGGAATATTGCGTGCAGTTCTGGTTGCCCCATTTACAGGAAGGATGTGGAAGCATTGGAAAAGGTGCAGAGGAGATTTACCAGGATGTTAGATAGCCAATTGTGAAGCTGGATGAACACAGCAGGCCAAGGAGCGCAAAAGCTGACGTTTTGGGCCTAGACCCTTCATCAGAGAGCAGGATGTTGTCTGGTCTGGAACGCAGGCCTTATGAAGAAAGGCTGAGGGACTTGGGTCTGTTCTCGTTGGAGAGAAGGAGGCTAAGAGGGGATTTAATAGAGGCATATAAGATGATCAGAGATTAGATAGGGTGGACAGTGAGAGTCTTTCTCCTAGGATGATGACGTTGGCTTGTACAAGGGGGCATAGCTACAAATTGAGGGGTGATAGATTTAAGACAGATGTCAGAGGCAGGTTCTTTACTCAGAGAGTGGTAAGGGCGTGGAATGCCCTGCCTGCCAATGTAGTTAACTCAGCCACATTAGGGGCATTTAAACAGTCCTTGGATAAGCATATCGATAATGATGGGATAGTGTAGGTGGAGGGGCTTAGATTAGTTCACGGGCCGGCACAACATCGAGTGCCGAACGGCCTGTTCTGCGCTGTATTGTTCTATGTTCTTTCATCACTCATTTTGGCACTATTTTTTGCCCACCATATTGAAGCATCATGCATATAGGCTGTGGACCAAGCACTGGGATGTGGGATGAGAATAGATGGGCTTGCAAACACAATGGGCTGAAGGGCCTCTTGCCAATGCTGTAAATCCTTATGATTCCAACTGTTTGGGAAATAGGCAGCAGGTGAGGATGACTGTGTAGTAGACCGTGAGCATTGTGAAGCAGAGTAGGAGTGCAAAGCCATTTAGGATAAGTGTTAGAGATAATGGGAACTGCAGATGCTGGAGAATTCCAAGATAATAAAATTTGAGGCTGGATGAACACAGCAGGCCAAGCAGCATCTCAGGAGCACAAAAGCTGACGTTTCGGGCCTAAGGGTCTAGGCCCGAAACGTCAGCTTTTGTGCTCCTGAGATGCTGCTTGGCCTGCTGTGTTCATCCAGCCTCACATTTTATTATCTAGGATAAGTGTTAAGTGGATGTGGAGGAGTGTGTAGCAGCAGAGGACTACTGTGAAGTCGCCCAAGAGGGTGTGAAGTAGACAGGAAAAAACGTGAAGCAGTTGAGGGTCAGTGCGAGGCAGCCCATGACGTGCATGCAGCAGATCAGGTTTACTGCAAAGCAGACTTAGAGGAGCTTGAAGTGATAAACACTACAGGAGGAGGATGATCCTCAAATATTCCCCTCCACAATGATGAGGGAAAGCAGCACAAAAGATAAAGCTGCAAAAAATAGTGACGGAGGATGCTGTAGGTTGCAGAGAGACATAGATAAACTGCAGAGCTGGGCTGAGAGGTGGCAAATGGAGTTTAATGCAGACAAGTGTGAGGTGATGCACTTTGGTAGAAGTAACCGGAAGGGAAAGTACTGGGCTAATGGTAAGATTCTTAGTAGTATAGATGAGCAGAGAGATCTCGGTGTCCATGTACACAGATCCTTGAAAGTTGCCACCCAGGTTGACAGGGCTGTTAAGAAGGCATACAGTGTTTTAGCTTTTATTAATAGAGGGATCGAGTTCCAGAACCAAGAGGTTATAGTGAAGCTGTACAAAACTCTGGTGCGGCCGCACTTGGAGTATTGTGTACAGTTCTGGTCACCGCATTATAAGAAGGATGTGGAAGCTTTGGAAAGGGTGCAGAGGAGATTGACTAGGATGTTGCCTGGTATGGAGGGAAGGTCTTGTGAGGAAAGGCTGAGGGAGTTGAGGCTGTTTTCGTTAGAGAGAAGAAGGCTGAGAGGTGACTTAATTGAGACATATAAAATAATCAGAGGGTTGGATAGGGTGGATTGGGAGAGCCTTTTTCCTAGGATGGTGACGGCGAGCACGAGGGGGCATAGCTTTAAATTGAGGGGTGAAAGATATAGGACAGATGTCAGAGGTAGTTTCTTTACTCAGAGAGTAGTAAGGGAATGGAACGCTTTGCCTGCAACGGTAGTAGATTCGCCAACTTTAGGTCCATTTAAGTTGTCGTTGGATAAGCATACTGACCTACATGGAATAGTGTAGGTTAGATGGGCTTGAGATCGGTATGACAGGTCGGCACAACATCGAAGGCCGAAGGGCCTGTACTGTGCTGTAATGCTCTATGTTCTATGTTCTAAATCTTCAGCTAAAAATGCCAAGTGGACAATTCACCTGGGTCTCATCCACAGGTGGTCAGAATCGCAGATGCTAGCCTTCAACCAATTTGTTCTGCTGCATGTGATATCAGGAAATGGCTGGAGGCACTGGATACAGCAAAGGCTATGTCACTGACAATCATACTGAAGTCTTGCCACACCTCCTAGCCAAGCTGATCCAGTACGGATCCAACACCAGGATCTAACCCACAATGTGTAAAATTGGCCAGGCATGTCCCGTACACAAAAAGCAGGACAAATCCAACCCAGCCAGTTACTGCCCCATCAGTCAACTGCCATTCATCAGTAAGTGATGGAAGTCATCTACCAGAACACAGACAGCATATGCTCAACAGTAACCTGCTCAGTGATGCCCAGGTTGGGGTCCGCCAGGGCCACTCAGCTCCTGCCTTTGTTACAACATTGGTTCAGAGAGAGACAAAAATGTTTAATTCTAGAGGCAAGGTGAGAGTGACAGCTCTCATTGAAACATAGAAACTAGAAGCTGGAGTAGACCATACCACCTTGTGAGACTGCTCCACCATTCAGTATGATCACAGTGATCCTTTATCTCAATGCCATATTCCCATTCTTTCACCTTGATGCCTTTAAAACAAAAACTTTATCTATCTCCTTGATGAATATATTCTGTTACTCAGCCTTCAATGGTAGTGAAATCCATGGGTTAACCCCTTGAGGAAAGAAGTGTTTTCTCTTCTCAGACCTAAATAGTTTACCTCATTATCATGAGACTGTTACCCCATTCCAGACTCCCCTACCAGGAGAAACATCCTCCCTGCATTTAGTGTATCCAGCTCTGTTACAGTTCTTTGCGCTTCAAACAGATGCCCTGCCATGCTTCTAAACTCTATGAAGAGGCCCAGTTGAACCAATCTCACCTTACAATAAAATCTGTTAGGCATAATGATCTAAAACAAGAGAGAATCTAACCATCAACCCATGACATTCAATGACATCACCATCAGCAAAAACCACACCACCATCATCTTTGGAGTTACCATTGACCAGAAACTGACATATAAATACAATGGCCACGACAGAAGGTCAAAGACTAAGAATCTTACAGGAGCAAATGCATGAGAGAAAGAACTCTTTCACAAAGTGAGTAGTTAGGGTATGGAATGAACTACCTAGAAACGTGGTGGAGGCAGGTTCAATTGAGGGATTCAGTATAGTATTGGATGATTATTTGTATAGAAATAACATGCAAGAGATGGGGAAAAGGGAAATGATTAGCAGTAGGTAACAATGTTTGCTTAACAAGACAGGCCAAGTGGCCTTGTTCTGTACTGCAAAACATTTGTGTTCTGAGTAACTCACCTCCAGACCCTTCAAAGTCTGTCTGCTGTTTACAAGGCAAAGTCAGGAGTGTAATGGAATACTACCCAGTTGTCTGAAGTGGTACAGCTCCAACAACACTCATTAAGTTTGACAACATTTGGGACAAACGAGCTCATTTGACTGGCAGCACACACAACAACATTTACTCCCTCCACCACCAATACACAGTAGCAGCAACGAGTACCAGCTACAAAATGCATTGCAGAAATTCACCAAAGCATCTTCGACAGTACCTTCTAAACCGACAATCACTTCCATCTAGAAAGACAATGCAGCATGTTGATGGGAACACCACCACCTACAAGTTTCCCTCCAAGCCACTCACAATCCTGACTTGGAACTATATGGCGGTTCCTTCAACATCACTGGATCAAAATCCTGGAACTCCCTGTCTAACAGCAATGTGCGCGAATGCCAAAGAAGAGTCATTGGACTCAAAATATAACTCCCTTTCTCCACAAATACTATTAGGCCTGCTAAGTTTCTCCGTCATTTTTTGTATATTTCAGATCTTCAGCATCTGCAGTATTTTATTTTTATTACAGCACTGTGGCTGTTCCAATATCAAAAGGACTAGAGTACTACAAGATGGCAGCTCACCACTGTCCTCTCAAGGGCAACCGGAGTTTGACAAGGAATATTGGCCCAGCCAGCACACTGACATTCCATGAATGATTTGTAAAAAAAGATCTGCTCCTTGAGTTGAGATAACAGGAACTGCAGATGCTGGAGAATCCAAGATAACAAAGTGTGGAGCTGGACGAACACAGCAGGCCAAGCAGCATCTCAGGAGCACAAAAGCTGACGTTTTGGGCCTAGACCCTTCATCAGAAATGGGGGAGGAGGAGACGGTTCTGAAATAAATAGGGAGAGGGGAAGGCAGATCGAAGATGGATAGAGGAGAAGATAGATGGAGAGGAGACAGACAAGTTAAAGGGGTGGGGATGGAGCCTGTGAAGGTGAGTGTAGTTGGGGAGGTAGGTAGGGGATAGGTCAGTCCGGGGAGGACGGACAGGTCAAGGGGGCAGGATGAGGTCAGTAGGTAGGAAATGAAGGTGCGGCTTGAGGTGGGAGGAGGGGATTGGTGAGAGGAAGAACAGGTTAGGGAGGCGGGGATGAGCTGGGCTGGTTTTGGGATGCAGTGGGGGGAGGGGAAATTTTGAAGCTTGTTAAATCCACATTGATACCATTGGGCTGCAGGGTTCCCAAGCGGAATATGAGTCGCTGTTCCTGCAACCTTGTTTGCTCTGGCCTGCTCAATCTTCCAAACTCACAACAAATAGGGGCAGTGATGTAGTGCTGATTTCACTGGACGTATATTTAAGACCCTTGGGACAATGTTTACTGTGTTGAAAATTGAACTTAAAAATATCTGGAATAAAAATGGAGCTGGTTTGATGGTGACCACATAATCACTATCAATTCTCAGGGTGCATCATGAGGAGAGATTGAGCTGTGTAGACCTACATTCACTATGGTTTAGAAGACTGAAAGATATAATTGAGATATGAAAGATTCTTAAGGGGATTGATGAAGTAGATGTAGAGAGGATATTTCCCCATGCAGGTAAGTCTAGACCAAGAGGTCGTAATGTTAGAATATGGGGTGGCAGATTTAAGGGTGAAATAACTATTCCAGTGGACACCTGGATGCTGAATAAATTTAATAAGGATATTGATTTTTAATTAACACACAGCGCCTGAGTGGTTAGCACTGCAGCCTCACAGAACCAGGAGCCCGGGTTCGATTCCACTCCTGGGCGACTATCTGTGTGGAGTTTGCACATTCTCCCCGTGCCTGCGTGGGTTTCCTCCAGGTGCTCTGGTTTCCTCCCACAGTCCAAAGATGTGCAGGTTAGGTAGTTTGGCCGTGCTAAATTGGCCATAGTGTTCAGGGATTGTAGATTAGGTGGGTCATAGACAGGGGATGGATCTGGGTAGGATGCTGTGAGAGTTGGTGTGAACTTGTTGGGCCGAAGGGCCAGTTCCCACACTGTAGAAATTCTAAGAGATTCTAATTGTTTGAAGGGTTGTAGACAGTAGACAGGAAAGTGGGGTTAAAGCCGAGATGAGTTCACCCATGATTATATTAAAGGCAGAGTAGTCTTGAGATGCTGGTTTGCCTACGCTTGTTTCTAGATCTTATACAATTCAAAATTACGTCAGCTTTTGTGCTCCTAAGACGCTGCTTGGCCTGCTGTGTTCATCCAGCTCCACACTTTGTTATCTCAGTAAAAATGTCATCACTTTTCTGGTAGACCATGAGGTGGCAGTATCATCAAAGATACAGCCTGCTCATGAGGATAACATATCTGTAGATTAATAACATTTAATAATGGTAAAAATGTACATTTATGTAATGTCTTTAACTCCAAATATAAAATGTCTCAAAACACTTAGCAGGAACTAATAACTAACCCAGAATTAATGAAGACATATTAGAATTATGACTAAAAGATGATAGCTGGTAGCATTGTTACTGTTGGCCAGGTCAGAAAGTTGCAGTATAGTTTCCAGCTGACTGACCGGAATTCACAGATCAGATTGAAGTACTGGGGGAAGAGTATCACTTCGTCCAGCACTGATGCACCATCTCCAGGATGCATTGCATCAACTTACCATAGCTCTGCCAAAAGCACCTCCCTGACCCACAGTCTCTCCCTCTTAGAAAGACAAAGGTAGCAGCTACATGAGAAAACCTGCAAGTTCCTCTCCTAGCTGCCATCCCTGCAGTGTCACTGGGTCAAAATCCTGGAACTCATTCCCTAAAGGCATTGTTGACGGCTCTCAGCTCCAAGGACTGCAGCGGTTCAAGAAGGCAGCTCACCAGCACCCTTTCCAGGGCTGTTAGGAATGTGACCGAGCCAGCAATGACCATTTCAAAGAACAAAGACAATTACAGCACAGGAACAGGCCCTTTGGCCCTCCAACCCTGTGCCGATCCAGATCCTCTATCTAAACCTGTTGCCTAGTTTCCAAGGATCTGTATCCCCCTGCTCCCTCCACATTCATGTATCTGTCTAGATACATCTTAAATGGCACTATCGTGCTCGTTTCTACCACCTCCACTGGCAACGTGTTCCAGGTACCACCACCCTCTGCGTAAAGAACTTTCCATGCATATCTCCCTTAAACCTTTCCCCTCTCACCTTGAAATTGTGACCCCTAGTAATGGAGTCCCCTGCTCTGGGAAAATTCTTCTTGCTATCCACCCTGTCTATACCTCTCACGATTTTGTAGACCTCATTCAGGCCCACCCACACTTTCTAATGTAAATAATGTTAATATACTCGACCTCTCCACAGTTAGCGCCCTTCATACCAGGAAACATTCTGGTGAACCTCCTCTGCACTGTCTCCAAAGCATCCACATCCTTTTGGTAATGTGGTGACCAGACTGTATGTAGTATTCCAAATGCAGTCAAACCAAAGTCCTATACCACTGTAACATGACCTGCCAACTCTTGTACTCAATACTCCCATCCAATGAATGAATGCATGCCGTATGCGTTCTTGACCTGCATTGCCACCTTCAGGGTACAATGGACCTGAACAGCCAGATCTCTTTGTGCATCAAATTTCCCCAGAGCTTTTCTATTTACCAAATAGTTCGCTCTTGAATTGGATCTTCCAAAGTGCATCATCTCGCATTTGCCTGGATTGAACTCCATGTGCCATTTCTCTGCCCAACTCTCCAGTCTATCTATATTCTGCTGCATTCTCCAACAGTCCCCTTCACTATCTGCTACTCCACCAATCTTAGTGTCATCTGCAAACAGGTTGACTGAGCTCAGTCTCTTTTCATTGGAGAAAAGGAGGAGGAGAGGGGACCTAATTGAGGTATACAAGATAATGAGAGGCATAGATAGAGTTGATAGCCAGAGACTATTTCCCAGGGCAGAAATGGCTAGCACGAGGGGTCATAGTTTTAAGCTGGTTGGTGGAAAGTATAGAGGGGATGTCAGAGGCAGGTTCTTTACGCAGAGAGTTGTGAGAGCATGGAATGCGTTGCCAGCAGCAGTTGTGGAAGCAAGGTCATTGGGGTCATTTAAGAGACTGCTGGACATGTATATGGTCACAGAAATTTGAGGGTGCATACATGAGGATCAATGGTCGGCACAACATTGTGGGCTGAAGGGCCTGTTCTGTGCTGTACTGTTCTATGTTCTATGTTCTAAACCATCTATACCTTTCTCCAGATCACTTACATATATCACAAACAACAGTAGTCCCAACACGGATCCCTGTGGAACACCACTGGTTACAGGTCTCTAGTTGGAGAAACTCCCTTCCACTACAACGCTCCTGTTGCCCAGCCAGTTCTCTATCCATCTAGCTAGCACACCCTGGACTCCATGTGACTTCACTTCCTGCATCAGCCTACCATGGTGAACCTTATTAAATGCCTTACTGAAGTCCATGTATATGACATGTATATGATATTTTGTATGAACAAATTAAAAAGTAACTGAAGGGTGGTAGTAAAGGACTATGCACCATAGTGAGAAGACATCTACTTCCTTCAGAGGGGTTGTGCTGAAAGGGTTCCACACTTTTGAAAGCTCAGCACAGATGGAGCACAGCGAGCTCCAAAGAGCTTTGGAGAACCCAGTGACCATGAAAGGCATTAAAGAAAAATAACTCTGTCCTTTTCTCACAGTTCAGTTCTAATTCAGTTTCAAGCCTAGAGTGAGGGTGGTCTTCCAGACATATGTACTTAACCTGCTGAGAATTTCAAGCATTGCCTGTTTTATTACAGGAATACAAACTTTACACATGAATCGAAGGTGAATTACTGTCATAACAGTAATATAAACATAATATGGACCATGTCATTTTTTTTTGCTTTTAAAACTGCAAACTGAAATGAGAAAGAACTGTTTTAAAAGGAATGTTTTGAAAGGATAGCTGCATGGTTTAAAAGCAAGTAAGCTGACACTGTGGTAAACATGATGAAGGGTCTAGGCCCAAAACGTCAGCTTTTGTGCTCCTGAGATGCTGCTTGGCCTGCTGTGTTCATCCAGCCTCACATTTGTTGTCATAGTAGAAAGTTGTTTGATCAACCATTAGACAAACAGGAATTGAGAGGTTCTGTGATCAGATGCAGCTCATGTTGGCAGCAAGAAGTTAATTGGTCTATGATTGGTAGCCAGTTATCAATGATGAAGGCTTTTGCCCACTAACAACTATATGATTGGTTGTTAGGTAAACTGAGCAGAGAACACATTTACCTCTGCTGTGACGGAAGCTGCCATTCTATTCTCTGCAGTTAAAACTCACTTTAACCCTAATGAAATCTAAATTAATCATTCCTTCAGCAGTTGCCGTAAGTCGTGACTTATCATTGATAAATCAGAGCAGTCTTACGAGCGAATCAGCCATTCTGTGCCTCTTGCAAATCAGTGGAAGCATTTGGAAAACGAAAGCCAGGAAGAAATATTCGGAACAGCCAGAACGACCTCAAGGAAGAAAATGTAACATCTCAACATTTGCAGGTGATACCAAGTTGGGTGGGAGGGTGAACTGTGACAAGGATGCAGAGATCCTTCAGCATGATCTGGAGAAGTTGGGTGAATGAGCAAATCAATGGCAGATGCAGTACAGTAAAATGTATATATTTTCTGAAGAAGGTTATAGGCCCGAAACATCAGCTTTCCTGCTCCTCAGATGCTCCTTGGCCTGCTGTGTTCATCCAGCTCTACACCTCGTTATCTCAGATTCTCCAGCACCTGCAGTTCCTGCCATTGCAGATGCAGTGTAATTTGGATAAATGTAAGGTTATTCACTTTGGAAGCAAAAACATGGAGGCAGATTATTGTGTGAACGGCTGTAAATTGGGAGAGGGAGTGTGCAGTGGACCCTGGGTGTCCTTGTGCACCGGTCACTGAAGGTAAGAATGCTGGTTCAGCAGGTGGTAAAGAAGGCAAATAGTATGTTGGCTTTCATTCCGAGAGGTTTCGAGTACAGGAGCAGGGATGTTGCAGTGATACAGGGCCTTGGTGAGACCACACCTTTTCTGGGGAAGGATGCTCTTGCTCTCAAGGGAGTGCAGCGAATGTTTACCAGGCTGATTCTGGGGACAGCGTGACTGATGTATGAGGAGAGATTGACTTGGTTAGGATTGTTTTAGCTGGAGTTCAGACAAATGAGGGGGGAATGCTCGTAGAGACTTATAAAATTCTAACAGGACTAGGCAGGGAGGATATTCCCGATGGTGGGAATGTCCAGAACCAGGGGGCAAAGTCTGAGGATTTGGGGTAGATCATTTAAGATGGAGATGTGGAGCCTTTCTTCACCCAAATAGTGGTGAGCTGGTGGAATCTATTACCACAGGAAGTAGTTGATGCCAAAACATTAAATGTAATCAAGAGGTGAATGAATCAAAGGCAGTGGGGAAAAAGCAGGATTAGGCTATTGACTTGGATGTCAGCCATGCTCGTGATGAATGGTAGAGCAGGCATGAAAAGCCGAATAGTCTCCTCCTGCTCCTATCTTCTCTGTTTCTATGTATCAGAACTTGTGGACCAAGTCTTACTGTAAAACAATGCTGGTGAGAGCATATCTGGAGTACTTAAGCAGTTTTGATCCCATTATTTAAGGAAAAATAACTCATTGGCAGCAATTCGGAGAAGGGGTTATCCACTTTGATGGTAAACATACCAAGGTAGATTTCTTAAATGGCTGTAAATTGAGAGAGAGGAATGTTTAACAAGATCCAGTTATCCTTGTGTACCAGTTGCTGATAGTTTGCAGGTGCAGCAGGCAGTAAAGAAGGCAAACTGTATACTGGCCTTCATAGCAAGAAAAATTCAAATGCTCGAATTATTTTTATTCATTCAAAGGATGAAGGCATCACTGTCAAGGCAGCATTTATTGCCCATCCCTAATTGCCCAGAGGGCAGCAAAGAGTCAACCTCATCGCTGTAGGTCTGGAGTCACATGTAGGCCAGACCGGGTAAGGATGGTAGAGTCCTTCCCTAAGGGACATCAGTGAACCAAATGGGTTTTTCCTCAGCAATCATCACATGGTTCATGGTTTTCATTAGATTCTTAATTCCAGATATTTTATTAAATTCAAATTCCACATCTGCAGGATAGTAGGATTTGAACCCAGGTTCCCAGAATTTAATCTGAGCCTCTGGATTAACTATCCGGCGATAATACCTCTAGGCCATCACCTCCCTGTGAATGAGGATGTTTGCTGCAATTATACAGGGCATTAGTGGGGCCACACCTGAAATATTGTGTACAGTTTCAGTGCCCTTATCTAAGGAAAGATATTCTTGCTATAGAGAGAATGCAGCAAAGGTTCATCAGTGTGATACTTTGGATGGTAGGACAGATGTATGAGCAGAGACTGAGTCGTTTAGGTTTGTGTTCATTTGAGTTTAGAAGAATGGGTGAGGAGAGGTGGTCTCATAGAAACCTATAAAAATCTAAATGGACTAGAAGGTTAATTGCAGTAAGGATGTTGCCAATGATGGGGGAAGTTCAGAATCAGGGGTCATAGTTTAAGGATAAGGGATAAACCTTTAAGAATTAAGATGAGGAGAAATATCTTCACTGAGAAAGTGGTGGCCTGTGGAATTCAGTGGTTTAGGCCAAAATGTTGAGCTTTCAAGCAGGAGATAGACATAATTCTTGTGAAGGGATCATGGGATATGGAGAGAAGATTGGGTTGACATATTGAGCTCAATGATCAGCTATGATCATATTGAATGGTAGATCAGGCTCAAGGGGTCAAATGGCCTCCTCCTGCTCCTATCTTTCATGTTTCCTATATTCATTAGGATGATCCTGAGTAAGGAGGGATTGTCTTATGAGCAAAGATTCAACAGGTTGGGGCTTTCCTTACTACAGTTTTGAACAATGAGAGGTGACCTCATTGAAATGCATAGGGTTCTTAAGTGGCTTGACAGGGTATGCGCTGAAAAGATGTTTCTTCTCGTGCAGAGTCTCAGAATAAGGGGGTGCCAATATAAATCTGAAGTGAGGAGGAATTTCTTCTCTCAGACGGTTGAAAGTTATTGAAACTCCTCACCACAGAAAGCTGCGAGATAAAGTCCTTGTGTATATTTCAGGCTATGCCACTTAGATTATTGATTAGTAGCGAACTCAATGGTTACAGGATAAAGGCAACAATGAGATTAGCCATGATCGTAGCGGATGGAGGGGCAGAATGTCCTCTTCCTATTGGCTGTATGATCTGAGAATCAAGAACATTTCCCGAAGCAAAAAAAAAGCAGAAATTGCTGGGGGCAAAATAACCCAGCTGGTCCAGCAGCGTCTATAGACGCAAAAGCACAAGTTAGCATTTCCAGTCCATTCCGGAAAACTGACCGACCTCAAATTTCCAGGGTGGGTTTTCCACCGATGACGCATGCGCCTTGGACATTGGGGCGTAGTGGGAGGAGCCAGCAGTGCTCCTAATCTGATTGGTCAGCTGCGCGAGAGGCGGGAAAGTGGGTCGCGCGCCGTCGTCTCCGGGGCAACCGTGGAGCCCCGCCTCTCTACCCCGGGAGACCAGGGTGCCCCGCCCCCTCCCCCAATCCTTCTCCCGCACCAGGTCGTGGCCCGAACTCCGAGCGGCCGCTCAGCCCGAACCATGAGCGGGACTCCGGCGGCGTCCGCTACTGTGCGGCGTCGTGGATATGGCTCAGGCAGTGAGTCGAAGGAAGTCAGTAAGGCGTCCCGGTCTATGAGTCACCGGGACCTAAAGAAGCTGCAAGAGCCAGTGGCGGAACCGAGCGAGGGCAAATGGCTCAGGTACATCCGTTTTAAAAAAACCTCCCGGTAAAAGGCGATCTGTGTTTGTACTGCTGTCCGGTTTAAAAAAAACCCTCCCTCACCACCGCCTCCGCGTATTCCTGCCCGCTCAAACACTCTCTGTTTGTGTTACTGTCCGGTAAAATAATCTGAACGCTGTCTCCGTCAATACAACTGGCTGCTAAATGCACTCTCAACACTCTCTCTGCTTGTACCACCGTCTACTAAAACAGCCTAAACGCTCCGCCATTCGGTCCTGGCTGATAAATTTCTCAACCCCATTCGCCCGCTTTCTCCCCATAACCCTTAATCCCCTTGATAATCAAGAACCTATCTATCTCTGTCATAAATGTACTCAATGACCTGGCCCCCCCACATCCTTCTGTGGCAGTGAATTCCATAGATTCACCACTCTCTGGTTGAACAAGTTTCTCTTTATCTCCGTTCTAAAAGGTCTTCCCTTTACTCTAAGGCTGTGCCCCCGGGACTTAAGTCTCTCCTACCAATGAAAACATCTTCCCAACATCCACTCTGTCCAGGCCATTCAATATTCTGTAATGATGCCCCCTCCTCCTTCTAAATGCCAATGATTATAGTCCCAGAGTACTCAAATGTTTTTCACATGTTAAAGCTTTTCACTCCTGGGACCGTTCTTGTGAACCCCCTCTGAACCCGCTCCAGGACCAGTACGTCCTTCCTGAGATCTCGGACCCAAAATTGCACATAATACTCTAAATGTGCCCTGACCAGAGCATTCTGGAGCCTCAGAAGTACATGCCTGCTTTTATATTCAAGTCCTTTCAAAATAAATGCCAAAGTCGCATTTGCCTTCCAGGCTACTGACTCAACTGCAAGTTTACCTTGACTGTATTCTGGACCTGAACTTCCAAGTCTCTTTGCACTTCAGACTTTTGAATTTTCTCCCCATTTAGAAAATAGTCCATGCCTCTACTCCTCAATATTGCTGACTGGTAAAATACCCAAGGTGGGCTACTTTAATAATAATACCAAAACCAATGCATGATTTGTGTTCATAAAAGAGCTTTTTTTATTTATATACTTGGGTGCCTATTTGTGCCTCTCTGTTATGAGAAAACTAATGTATATGTTTGTACACTGTAGAGCAGTTACAGATTGGAACGGAAGAGATAAGCAGAGTATATAACCAAGGCACACTCATGGAAACTTCTCACACCTTGAAGACAAGGTGCTGAACCCAGTGAGAGAGGATGAAACTTAGCAAGAGTTTGGAGGAAGAGGTGAGAGAATATTAAAGATTGAACAGGATCGGAGAGATAGACATGTTAGGATGGAGCAAGAACAATAATAATGACCAGGCAGAATTAAGGAGAAGATGCCAAGTTATGAGAAGAAGCTGAGAAGAGTAGCCAAGAATGGTAAACTCGACATCTCTTGTGACAAGAAAGGTAGGGAATCAGACGTTCCAATATTCACAATTCTGCACCCATCTTAAGTGGCCCTGTGAGGGAGCAAGGGGAGACTGATGTATTGAGGCTGTATATTTGCAAGTCTTGGTCTGTGTGGAGAATCTGAAGATTGTGGGGCAAAGTTGAAGGTTTTGGAAGCCTGATTAAGCTTTGCCTTGGGAACGTTTGACAGATTTGGCATGTTCCCAGTACCTGGGGCATACTATTGGCAGTAAGTATTGTGTAGGCTATAAGTGAATGTAAAAGTTTCCTTTATTTGTCACTTGTTATTCAACACATCTCTTCACACTTGGGTCATTTTGCAGTATCCATGTAGTAAGTTGTTTTCCGCAACTAACCTGAAAAGGAGGCAGTCTTCTTTAATTGTATGTCACGATATTAACTCAATTCCGGAAGCCTATTTCAAGCTAGAAGGGGCCTTTTGCTGAAATGTAAAAATTCATGCTTCTGCGCAGCAAGGCAGAAATTCTTTAAAATTAAATGCAAATGCAGAGAATGTTGGAGAAACTCAGCAGGCCTAGCAGCATCTATGGTGAGAAAAGCAGTTTAAGTTTTGAGTCGGGCATGACTGCTTCAGAACTGAAAGGTTTTGGAAAATATTTGTAATTTTGATGATTAAAATACTTATCTGTGCTTTAGATTTTAAAATTCAGTTGCAAAAACAAATTATTAGAAAAGCGCAGCAGGTCTGACAGTGTCAGAGTTAACTTTCAGATCCAATGACCCTTCCTCAGTTCATTTGTCCTGCCCCCAAGTGTAGTGCAGTTTAATTGCAAATTTGCTTGTGGGATATGGATATCACAGACTAGGCCAGCATTTATTACCTGTCCCTACTCACCCTTGAGAAGGTGGTGGTGTGCTGCCTTATTGAGCCACTGCAGGAGCTGTAAGTTGACCTATTATGCCTTTGTGGAAGGATTTGCACTATTTTGACTCAGCAACAGTGAAAGAATGATGATTTATTTTCAAGTCAGGATGGTGAGTGGCTTGGGAGGGGATCTTGCTGATGTCCCCACTAATCTGCCCTTGTTCTTCTAGTTGGAAGTGGTCATGAGTTTGAAAGGTACTGTGTAAGAATCTTTGATTTTCTGTAGTGCATTTTATAGATGGAACATACTACTGCCAATATGTAACAAATTTTTGCTACAAGTGCAAGGAAGATTCATAGAATCCCTCCAGGTTGGAAGCAGGCTGTTCCGCTCATTGCGTTCACACCAACCCTCTGAGAAGCGACCTACACTCCCACCCTATCCCTGTAACCCTGCATTTTCCATGGGTATTCCACCCAGCCTGCACATTCCTAGACACTATGGGTAATTTAGCATGGCCAATCAACCCAACTTGTCCATCTTTGGACTGTGCGAGGAAACCGGAGCAAACCCACGCAGATGTCGGGAGAATGTTTAAACTCACACATAGGTGGTGTACTGAGGGGGGAATCGAACCCGGATCTCTGGTGTTGTGAGGCAGCAGTGCTAACCACTGTGCCACCTCACATGAAATTTCACGTAATTGCATTTGAAAAGAATTTGAAGTTTGATAGCTTTGTCCAAAGTGATATATTTAGAACATTGTCTTGAGACTCTGGAAGCTACTGCCAGAAATGCAAACATTCTTGAATGAATGAGTTGTTTGTAAGTCAATCTCAGTTTGTTGAGTCTGAAACTACGGCACAAAGTTATAAAGGTGAAGGAGGGACTAGATCATCACGGGTCAAAGGTTTTCTCTTGGACAAAATACAGGCACTGCAAAGATTATTCCCTTATTTGTTTTGATCATGGGGTTCGATCTCATGGTCAGTGCACCGACATTACTCATCAGCTGTGTTGTGAAACAGAATGGGCATTTTCCATTATTTATGTGGCCCACCTAACCTAGAGGAAAGCATTTGTCCTGTGCGAGTTAAGTAATGCCTGTGTGTCTCTGTTGTAAGTACTTTGACTTGCAATAAGTAGGTTGTGGGATCAAGATTTGAGCATAATCTAGACTTGGGTGCTATGCTGCCTGTCAGATATGTTATGAATGCCCACTCTCCTGGTTCAGCCGGATGGAAAGGCATCTACGTTGCTATTTAGAGAAGACCAGGGAGTTCAAATGTCTTCTGTTCGCTCATTCAGGGGATGTGTATTTAGAGGGCTGGGCCAACATTTATTGTCCATCCCTAGTTGCCTTTGAAACACTGGCCTGCTGCCTTGAACTGCTGCAGTACATTTGATATTCATACTCGCACTGAGATGTCAGGGAGAACACAATTCCACAATTTTGAGATTACAAAGTGTAGAGCTGGATGAAAGCATCTTTAGGAGCACAAAATCTGATGTTTCGGGCCTAGACCCTTCATCAGAAAAGGGGGAGGGGGAGAGGGTTCTGAAATCAATAGGGAGAGAGGGGGAGGTGGATCGAAGACTGAGAAGGTAGGTGGAGAGGTGACAGATAATTTAAAGGGGCGGAGATGGAGCCTGTAGAGGTGAGTATAGGTGGGGAGGCAGGGAGGGTTAGGTCAGTCTGGGGAGGACGGACAGGTCAAGGGAGTGGGTTGAGGTTAGTAAGTAGAAAACGGGGGTGCGGCTTGAGGTGGGAGGAGGGGATAGGTGGGAGGAAGAACAGGTTAGGGAGGCGGCGATGAGCTGGGCTGGTTTTGAGATGCATTTGGGGAGGGGAAATTTTGAAGCTTGTGAAATCCACATTGATACCATGAGGCTGCAGGGTTCCCAAGCGGAATATGAGTTGCTGTTCCTGCAACCTTCGGGTGGCATTGTTGTGGCATTGCATGAGGCCCAGAATGGACATGTCGTCTAAGGAATGGGAGGGGAAATTGAAATGGTTTGCAACTGGGAGGTGCAGTTGTTTATTGTGAGCTGAGCAGATGTGTTCTGCAAAGCGGTCCCCAAGCCTCTGCTTGGTTTCCCCAGTGTAGAGGAAGCCACAACGGGTACAGCGGATGCAGTATACCACATTGGCAGATGTGCAGGTGAACATCTGCTTGATATGGAAAGTCTTCTTGGGGCCTGACTTGTGGGTGAGGGAGGTGGTGTGGGGGCAAGTGTAGCACTTCCTGAGGTTACAGGGTAAAGTGCCAGGTGTAGTGGGGTTGGAGGGGAGTTTGGAGCGGACAAGGGAGTCCCGGAGAGAGTGGTCTCTCCGGAAGGCAGACAAGTATGGGGATGGAAAAATGTCTTAGGTGGTGGGGTCGGATTGTAGATGGCGGAAGTGTTGGAGGATGACGTGTTGGATCCGGAGGTTGGTGGGGTGGTATGTGAGGATGAGGGGGATTCTCTTTTGGCGGTTATTGTAGGGATGGGCTGTGAGGGATGAGTCGCGGGAGATGCGGTCAAGGATGTTCTTGACCAGTGCCGGGGTGGGGGGGGCTAACAGTCCTTGAAGAACGAGGACATCTGGGAATGTACAGGAGTGGAATGCCTCATCCTGGGAGCAGATACAGAGGAGGCGAAGGAATTAGGAATAGGGGATGGAATTTTTGCAGGAAGGTGGGTGGGAGGAGCTGTATTCTGGGTAGCTGTGGGAGTTGGTGGGCTTGAACTGGATGTCGGTTTCTAGGTGGTTGCCTGAGATGGAGACAGAGGTGCCCAGGAAGGTGAGGGATGTGTTGGAGATGGCCCGGGTGAAACTTGAGGTTGGGGTGGAAGTTGTTGGTGAAGTGGATGAACTGTTCGAGCTCCTCCTGGGAGCATGAGGCGGCGCCGATACTGTCATCAATGTACCGGGGGAAGAGGTGGGATTTAGGGTCAGCTGTTGTGCTCCTGATTGCTGCTGGACCTGCTGTGTTCATCCAACTTCACACTTTGTTATCTCAGATTCTCCAGCATCTGCAGTTCCCGTTATCTCTCTCCACAATCTTGACTTTGGCCACATTCCTCACTTTGGGTTTAAGTTTTCAAAGGTTCATTGGTGACATCTGTCTCCACAAGGGGTGTTAGTGCTGACCTCTTTGGAAGTTGTCTTGCACTGCTTAGTTACATGCTGGTGTGTCCAGGTGTGTAATAGTAAAATCCCCTCCACTGTCATCTCAAACGCTAAGGTTTAGGAGCTGTATTAATAATCTCAAGGTACTTTTTAAAAGCTTGTTATAAATTAAATATTTAGCTTGCCAAGTAATTCTATACTTGGAACTTTTTGGTAAATTGTAAACATAACGGGGTTTGGTTAGCTTAGTTGGTTGGACAGCTGATTTGCAAGGCAGAGTGACGACAACAGTGGGGTTCAATTCCCACACCAGCTGAGTTTACCGTGAAGAACTCCTTCTCCACCTACCCTATTTCTTGAGGTGCAGTGACCACCGGGTTAAACTATTCCTAATGGTGTCTCTCATGAGAGAACAGCCCTATGGTCTGGTAGGACTAGTGTGACTTTACCCATTGCTTTGTAAAATGATCAAAGGATTGAGCAAATCTTTGTACCATAAAAGTCCTTAATCACCGTTGAGCAATTTAATCAAGAAAATCTGACTCAATCAATTGATAACATAGAAGTTGTCAGATTAAAGCTGCAGTGTAGGGTGAAATTCAGTGACCGTTTCCATTTCAATAACGTAATAAGATGCCATCTCACCCCAGCCTGCCAACTTTCAGATCTGGCTAGGACCCAGATGCCTTTACCTGTAAGGAAGACAAAAGATGAGATCCAAGGGATTTGCTAAGGGACTAAACCAGCAAAGACAATGTTTTCTATCCATGTTAGATTAATACAATTTACAATCTGCAAAACATATATTCAACCACCCAGAATTAACATCTAGTCAATATGGGTAGTAGATTAACATTGAACAGCCCACAGTACATATCCATTGGCGAATATGATCAAGACAGTTCTTGTGGTTTTCTGTGTAATTTCCCACCCCAACCCTGACGACATTTACTGATTGGTCATCAAATCTCATTAACTGTCGCTAAAATAACACAAATAACTGTGTGGGTGCTGGAGATCTGAAACACAAGCAGAAATTCCTGGCGAAACCCAGCACATCTGCCAGCATCTGTGGGGAGAAAGCAGAGTTAATGTCTTGAGTCCAGTGACTCCACATCAGATATTCCGAAGATCTCCCCACAGAAGGGAGGCGATGGCCTAGTGGTGTTATCGCTGGACTGTTAACTCAGAGACCCAGATAATAGCAGATGGTGGAATTTGAATTTAATAAAAATAGCTGGCATTAAGAGTCTAAAGATGACCTTGAATCCATTGTAGATTGTTGGAAAAACGCATTTGGTTCATTAATGCCCTTTAGGGAAGGAAACTGCTGTCCTTACCTGGTTTGGCCCACATGCGATTCCAGATCCACAGCAATATGGTTGACTCTGAACTGCCCTCTGGGCATTTAGGGATTGGTAATGCTGCCTGGTCAGCAACGCCCTCATCCCGTGAATGAATTAAGAAAAAGAAGCTGACAGACCTGCTCGATCCAGCATCCTGTGTTTGTGTGCATTTAGGCCTGTATGGTTACCAGCAGCAGGCCAAATAATATTATGTATCATTCAGGTTTTTGCAAGTATTCAGCAGCTTTCATGGTCATTTTTATTTATTTCCCCATCCCAAATTATCATGGTTGTATTTTAGGAACCTGTGCATTGTTGAGGAGTTGGTAGATGCAGTACTGTAAAGGTATACAATTAATCCAAATTGCAAGATGAAAGTTGATTAACCAGTCTGTTTTTCATTTGTTAATGGCAGTCTGAAATCCACGTATTAACCTTGTTCCCATATCACTGTATTCTCCTCTCCAACTCTTACCTAACAAATGTTGAGTAGCCTTTACTTCAGTCACACTCCAACTCTAGATTCTTTTAAAACAAGGTTTCTTCTCACTGTCCTGAATTTCTTACAATGAGTCATTCATCTATGTTCCTTTATCCTAGGTACCTTGATCATTGGAAGTAGTCTGTTTTTAACATACTCTGTTCTCCTTCATAATCTTAAAAGCCGCAAATTAAATCCGTACGTAATCCCTTTGCTTTGTCAAAGAGCTGCAGCATATCAAGTCATTTGACAAATATAGTTTCACCCTCGAAATTCATTTTTCTGGTGTTTGATCTGTTAGAATTACAATAGCGTTCTTTGGGCATAGAATCCCCACAGTGCGGAAACAGGCCATTCAGCTCAACAAGTCCACACTGATCCTCTGAAGAACATCCCACCCAAACCCTATAATCCTGCATTTCCTGTGGCTAATGCACCTCGTCTGCACATCCCTGTGCACTATGGGGAATTTAGCATGGCCAATCCACCTAATTTGCACATCTTTGGACTGTGGGAGGAAATGAGAGCACCTGGCAGAAACCCACGCAGACATGGGGAGAATGTGCAAACTCCACACAGATAGTTGCCCGAGGGTGGAATTGAACCCAGGTCCCTGGCACTGTGAGGTAGCAGTGCTAACCACAGAGCTTCGTTGCTGCCCTTTGAGGAACTTTTTTGAGTTGAAATGCTTTTTGGAGATTTTGTTTCCAAGTTTCCATGCCTGTAGTGACTAGCTCAATTTCAAAATGAAGAGTAGTGTTGTTTCTTAACAAGAAGGAATATCTTTGTTTGTTTCCATATTACTGTGACTTTAATATTAGTAACTATGAAGTTTGGCTGATTCCAAACTGAAGCACATTTTTTTTCCCCCTGGGGTCTACTTCAAAGAAACAAAGAATTTATTTTCGTATAATACCTTACATGGTCTTTGGATATGCCAAAGTACTTTGGGGCCAGTTGAATTCCCATAGGGTTGTGACATAGCGAGATTTGGCAGCCTGTTCTAATCACATCCCAATTCCACAAACAGCAATGAGTTCCATGTTTAGGTGTTAATTGAGGGGCTAAAAATTGAGTAGAACATTGGGATGATCAAGACTGATGTTCTTCAATAATATTGTAGAACCTTTTCTGTTCACTGAGAGGGCAGGCAAGTCACTTTTAATGTCCACAACTGATAGTCCCTTCAATATTGCAATGCTTCTTTTAATGCTGTTTTGGACTGGCAGCAACTGGGTTGAGTAGGAAAGGAACCCTCAGTCTCCAGACTGTGAGGCGAGCCTATTACTACTGAGTCAAGGGCATCCTATTCAATGCTGTAAACTGACTCCAAAAATGGATTTCGTTATAATCTGAGCTTTCTGTTTGAAGTATTTATTTTAGAATCTTGCTTAACACAACCGACTGCTTTGTGCTGAAATTTTCCTGATGTACTCTGGCATGTTTCGACTTCAAGCAGTTCATTTCTGCAGGCAGATTTCTTCCGTCTAGCAGTAAATGAAGCAGTTTGTGCAGAGAAGCCTTTGCAGTGTAATTTATGTGCAGTTGCTTAACTGCATCCAGATGTTGAAGTGCGAGGCTCTGAAATGACCTGCCTGCCAGATGGCAGATTTGCTGGATTGCTCTAATAACTGGGTGGAACAAAGACAGTGCAAATCATTTTCATCGTGGTCCTGCAAGTAGTGCAAGGGTGAGATTATTAAACAAAAGTTTTACAATCATTCTGTCTCCTGTCCCTAAAGTATGACTTGATGCTTCTTTCATAAATCTAAGGTGCATTTCACTTTCTGTTCTGGCTATCCTTGCTATAAGAGGAATTGAACATAACTGAAGCATTAAAAACTGAAAGAACTGCAGATGCTGGAAAAGTGAAACAAAACCACAATTGGTGGAAATTCTCAATGTTCTGAAGATCACTGGACCCGAAACATTAACTCTGATTTCTCTTAACAGATGCTGCCATGCTTGCTGAGATTTTCCAGCAATTTCTGCTTTTGATATAACTGAAGCGTAATTGACTTACTGTTATGCAGGGTGTTGGTGAGACCATTTCTGAAATACTATCTGTCATTTTGGTCTCCCTTCAGTGAAAGCTGTAAATATATTGATGTCAGTTCAGAGGAGGTTTACCAGATTGAATCCTGGAAAAAAATGGGTTGTTTTATGGCAAAATTTTGGACAGGCTGGGCTAGTCTCCGCTGGAGTTTAGTAGAGTTGATGGTAATTTAGAGGAAGTTTTCAAGATACTGAATGGCCTTGATAAGGTGGATGTAGAAAAGGCTTTTCTTGTGGTTCAGCGCGGAGCTAGGGAATGCTGTTTTTTTTAAAAATGAAGATCACCCTTTTTGGACAGTGATAATAGAATTTTTGTTTTTCCTTTGGTTCTGAACTTTGGAAGTCTTTGTAGTAGAAGACAGTGTTTTCTCCCAATTCCCATTTACTGCATTTTTGTGAGGTTGTCTTGAAAGTTCATTTGGTCAAATAAAGCTTTGATGTCAAGGGCAGTTGCTCTCCAAAAGATGTGAAACTCTGTACATGTCTGTGGCAAGGCTATAATGAAGTCAGGAGCTGAGTGCACTTGACAGAACTCAAACTGAGCATCATCAAATAGATTATTGTTAAGTGCCACTTGTTAGGACTGTAGCTGGCACCTTCTGTCACTCGACTGAGAGGAGATTGGGCAGTGATTTGTCCTGCATTTTGTACACATTTTCCAAGTAGATTCTAGTGTTGTAACTATTGGTACAACTTAGCTGTAGAAAGCTAAGGTTAGAAGTCTTCAGTCCTATTGCTGAATTATGGTCAGTATCCATAGTATTTGCAGTATACGATGGCTTCAGCCATTTGTTGATATCACGTGTAGTGAACAGAATGGACTGAAGACTGGCATCTTTAATGCTGGGGTGCTCTGGAAGGGGATCATCCCATTAGCACTTCTGGCTAAATGCTCCACCTTTACCATAATTGTTACAGTGCAGAAGGAGGCCATTCATCCTATCATGCCTGAACAGCTGTCTGAGCATTTTATCTTGGTGCCGATCTCCTGCATTTTTCCCTTTAACCATTGCTTCCACTTAAATAATGATCTAATACCCTTTTGAATGCCTCAGTTGAGCCTGTGTCCGTTACACTTGCAAGCAGTGCCCTGCATCCAAACTACTTGCAATGTGAAGAAATTTTTAATACTGTGTCATCTTTTATTGAATAGTTTAGAAATAGACCTGTTTCTCTACCCACTTTATTAAACCTCTATTGATTTGAAAACTTCCATTCAATCGCCTGCTGGTCGTCTTTTCAAGGAAAACAGTCCCAACTTCTCCAACCATTCCTCATTACTTTCTCCTATACTCCGCCTATTAACTTATTAATCTCTATTTTAGTGCCTTCTCTTCCCAGAACTTTGTGCACCCTGGAATTGTTTTAACACTGGTTCCCAGACCACTTGGGTTGTTTAAAACCCTCTCCAACAGCACTAGCAAGATATCCTGTGGAGAACACAATTGATCTGATTTTAACTTCCTGCATATTCCTGATAATCTTTCATCCCCTTGGTAATATCTACCCCTACCTTTTTTTTTGAAAAAAGGTTAATCATCCACTTCCTTTTGAGGGAGGGAATTCCAAAGACACTCAATCTTATACACACATCACTATTCCTTCAGTGCCTCTGGGATAAACTCCTGGAATTTCCTCTCTAATAACATTGTGGGTCTACTTAGCGTGAGTGGAGCAGTTCAAGAAAGCACCTGACCACCACCTACTCAAAGGTAACCAGTAATGGGCAATAAATGCTGTCTCAGTTCGTGACGCTCACATCCTGCAAGTGAAAAAAATACTTTCATGTGGCACTGGGGGTATTTCTTGTTTAGATGTCCTACATGTTCATTTTCTCCCTAGCTGCTTAAGTTCTGATTTTTTTTTTGTTTTCAGACCACAACCCCTGCCTACCTGTGTTGTTCATACCAATTTTGACTGTGCCCTCCCTGCAGAGGGATGTCCTGTAGGATCTCTGAGGATTTGTGCACTATCTGCCTGTTTCTTTTGGACTACCCATTGGTCATTCATTCCATATGTGCCACTTAGCCCTTACATTATAGTAAATCTATCTCTCTAAGCATGCTCTCCACATAGTACAGTGTGGAGCTGGAGGAACACAGCAGCTAGGCAGCATCAGAGGAATAGGAAAGGTGATGTTATGGGTCAGGACTCTTCTTCAGAAGGGTCTTCATTTCTGAAGAAGGGTCCTGACATGAAACATCGACTTTCCTGCTTCTCTGATACTGCGTGGCCTGTTGTGTTCCTCCAGCTCCACACTGTGTTATCTCTGACTCCAGCATCAGCAGTTCTTACTATCTCTGTCCGCGTAGTACACTGTCTCACAGATGGGTCTCTTTGGCTACCAGCCCTGCACAAGTTCTGAACTCCAGACCTCATGCCTGATCAGCTGGTGTACCAGGAGGTCTGAGTAACAGCTCCCTACATGGCCTAGGATGAGGATTCCCACTGCAATTTCTTCAATGCCTTAGCCTTAAAATTTAAATCACTTTAATGTAAATAACTTATACTCGTTTTTAAGTTACTGTGGTTTCCCATGCTGGCTGAGGTCACTGTGCATGTCCTGCCTTCTCGCCCTTGCCCCTTATCTGAGGTGTGGTGACCCTCAATCTCCGATAACCACCAGCCCCCTCTCTGTAATGAGAGTGAGCAGCTCTGGGACTGTGCAACTTTGCCTTCTATGACTGTTTCTGTTTAAATGATGTGTAGAGTTAAGGGGGTAAAGGCAGGATAGTGGTGTCATAATACTCATTTGGAGAGCTGGTGGGCCAAATGGCTGCCTTCTGTGCTGTAACATTTCTGGTTATGTGGAATGACTTTGAGGCAGAAATTTAGCTGTTACCTTATTAAATGGTGAAGCAGGCTGGAAGCACTGAATAGTCTACTCCTTCTATTATGCTGTTAAAACAGTATTAGCTCCAAGATCTGTTTTCCCAACTTTTCTTAAAATGACCAAAATCATTTTTGAGTCAAGAGCATTTGTTTAGATTTGAATATTGATCTTGCTGGTGCCTCAAAGTTGAAATATCGCTATTGCTTATTGAGACCTATTCTTCAAGCTTTTTAAACTTGTTTACTGGCGATGATGTGATTGGTAAGTGGGAACATTATCCTCCGGATTGAAAAATAGATGCTGTTGACAGATTGTCAGCAAGTTACCAGCTGTTGCCAGCAATCAGCTGTTAGCACTTAATAGCTACTCCTGAGTAGCAAGAAATGGATTTTTATTTCTGTATTTTATCATAAGATAGGAGTGAAACTAGAGAGGATAGGTTTATCACATGAAGTATGTGAAAGGTTAACCTTGTAGCGTGTGATTTGTGATCATTGTGGGCTTGGTTGTTTTATGATGTGGAGGTGCCAGTTTGAGACTGGGGTGGACAAAGTCAGAAGTCACACGACACCAGGTTATAGCCCCAACAGGTTTATTTGAAATTGCCAGCTTTCGGAGCACTGCTCCTTCATCGGATGAAGTGTGTGCTTCCAAGGTAGACGAACAGAAGGCTGGAAGAACACAACACAAGGGTATTACCCGAAACATTGACTGCACCTTTCCTCTAGATGCTGCCTGGCTTGCTGTATTCTTCCAGGCTGGAGGACTACAGCAAGCCAGGCAGCATCTGGAGGAAAGGAGCAGTCAATGTTTTGAGTATTACCCTTGTGTTGTGTTCTTCCAGCCTCCTGTTTGTCGAACCTATCGTTTTTTTTGTGTCTAACGAAGTGTGCGCATCCCTCCATCTGACGAAGGAGCAGCACTCTGAAACCTTGTGATTTCAGATAAACCTGTTGGATGTCACGTGTCTTCTGACTTGGTTGTTTTAGGTGTGGGTGATATGTTTCCTAAGCCAGTGAAAATTGTGAAAATCCAGCAGGTTTCTTGGTACTTACGGTAAATTTTGTGCTTGCTGAAACATTGAAGCCAGTTTTGCAACTTGGCTTTGAGGGATTTGAGCTCAAAACCATAGCTGAGGCAGTGTGGGATTAAGAAATAGAGAGCCAAATTTTAAATGAGAGATTTATGGAAGATGATGGATAAATAACGATGCGATCAGGACAACAGACATGTATAGTTTTTGTGGAAAAGGGAGAAAGCAACAGATGAGGTTGGACTGAAAAGCTGTAAATGGTGGAAATTGTTTCTGTTAATTCTTGGGATCTGTGTGTTGCCAGCTGTGCCAACGTTTATTGCCCATCCCTAGTTACTCTTAAGTTGATTGTGAGTTGTCTTCTTGAACCACCGCAGTCTATGTGCTTGCTATAGGACTCAATTTAGACTCAATTCTGTCAGGGAAGGAATTACAGGATTTTGACCCAGTGATACCGAAGGAATGGTGATATATTCCCATGTCTGAAGTGAAATATGCAGAATAACAGATATGTGATCATCTGCAAAAACTTAAAACTGATTATATTCCAGCTGATAAAGCATTAAAGGGGTAGGGATTAGATTGAAGATGCACTGCAAACCTAACGCACTGATATTTGGTAGAAGTACATTGAGATATGTTGAGATTTGATTGCATTTCCTCAAGGTTCAATGTTTAAATAGTATTCATATTAAGTTGAAATGGTTAAGAGATTTGACAGGGTGGATTGGGGTGGGGTGGATTGTTTCCTCTAATGGAAGTGTGTCCAGAGGAAGTTGGCTAAGGTCTTGCATTTACATTTGAATTAGACTATTCTTATGGTTTCAGTATAATGTACTAAAAGTCCTTGATGCACCTGCTGTCGAGGTTTGACTTGGTCCATTTTCTAGGTCTCATAAGCAGTAGTCATTAGTTTATAAATAGCGAATGAAATGTCTGCAGTTGACAATTGGTACCTTTCAACTGATAACACTATTTGGTGAATTTTACCTATCATATACGAGTAGTTTAGAAATATAAAGATGTCATTATGTTGTGGAAGAAATGCTTTTGTGTTTTATAAATAATGCATTGTACAAGTCCAGACTGATTTTTGGGATCTATTCAATATTCTTCCGTCTTTGCTTGTTGTGTGTCCTCCTAACTGTGCCTAAACAGCTTAGCTGTGGCCTGCTATGATGTAGATTGCTGAGCTGTGGTTTCCCCACTGATAGTAATCCCAATGTCACTGCCATCAGCACCACCAAAGTCTCTGTCCCTCCACCCCTTTCCCACCACCTCAACTAGAAAATCGAATACCAGCATAGAACCAATGAAGGCCAAACGTCTGAGAACCCTTTTCTCAAGATATGCTGGACTGCACTGCAGTTTAGTGCACAGAGTGAGATTATCACTACTTTCAATTACTGTTTTAATTACTCTTTAACTGCAGGAGCAGTTTGTAGAATGCTATTAGATTAGTAATCGAAAAGCCTGGACGAATAATCCAGAGAAAGAGTTAAATTCCTCAGTTAAAAATTTGATTTTTGTTTATAGCTGATGTCAGTAAGAGTGAAAATAAAGCTGTTGTAACAATCCACTTAATTCATCCTTCTGTTTTGGGAAGGGACTTGTCATCTTTACCCAGTCCGGATTATGCATGATTCTAGTTCTATCATGACTTCACTTAACTGTCATCTGAAAATAACCCAGCAAACTGTTGTATTATATCAGCCCAGAACAAGAATAGGCAGGAATCACCTCTTGGTTCAGGGAGGGTGGTACACCGCCACCCTTTACAGGGCAGCTAAACAGGGACAATAAAATTTAAGTGTTTGAGCAGATTTGTAGCTCAGATTGTGGATGAGGTTGTAGGCTTGCTCGCTGAAAGGTGTGTTTGATCACAGACGTTTTGTCACCCTGCTAGGTACCATTGTCAGTGTGCCTCTGCTGAAGCGTTGGTGTTCTGTCCCACTTGTTATTTATTTCTCAGTAATCTCAGTACACACGACAAAGAAGGACTTTGAATTCGATTGGGACAACATGTCCATTGTAGCACAGGCCAAACAGAGACATGCCAGGGAATTTTGTTGGGCCTGGCATTCCAACCAGAACTCCATCAACAAACACATTGAACTGGACTCGATAGACAAACCACTGAAAAGCAGAACTGAAAGCAATGCCAACCATCCCAGTAAACCGAGGCATATAAATAACAAGCGGAACAGAACACCAGCATTTCACTGGGGGCGCACTGATGATATCACCTAGCAGGGTGACGAAACGTCTGCAATCAAACGCACAGGCTCAGCGAACAAGTCTGCAACCTGTTGGTGGGTGGGGTGGGGGGGCAATAAATGGCAACTTTACAGTGATACCTACATCCTGAATGCAAGACTTGTGAAAGAATGTAAATGGGGCTTTGTTTGTAATGTTGTGGGAATTGTTTTCTTATTATTCTTCTATATTTTTCTAGCTGTCACAAACACCAGGAGTCCTTGCTGAGTTCAGCAAGTGGATACAGCAATTACAGAGGAATTCTCAATTGGTGTGTGGTCATGCTGGTGAGTCCAAATAGACATGAATTCAAGTTTATATTTAAATACGTCCAATGAAAAGGAACAGGAGAAAAACCAGAACATAGACAGCAAACCATTTTGAAGCTGGTCTTTGCAAATTAGCTTTTAAACTTTTCCAAATAGTGTCCCAGGTTAAAGGAATCAGTTCCTTCAAGCTTGAAACATTCATTATCAACATATTATTGTGTCAACAATGCCACAGCACAAAACCTGCTTTGAATGTGAGAGTAATAACATGAAAGCACCATGATCGTTGTGATATGGAGGTTAATGCTGCAGAGGTAGCTGATCGGCTGTGATCTATTGGCATGGCAGAGCAAACCAATACCACCTCCTATCTATATTTGTCTGATAGACACTTGGCTAGGGTTTGATATCCCAGAGAACTTGTCTTTATTTATCTCAGTAGGCACTGTTTGTATTTCTCATTTATACTGTTGATTACTATGCAAACGAAGCAAAGTTCCCTGTATGCTGCATGGCTCTGCAGTGTTGCGAGAGTCTGCGCATGCTTGCTGATACATCCACTTCTAGTTTAGTTTCTCCAGCTGCAGGTGTGAACGGACCTTGGAGCTCTGGAAATATTAGTGGTCTTGGGCTGGGAAAAATGCTGGATAAATTACAGGGGACGTAGAAATGAAGAGCGTGATGCTTCATTAAAGTAGGGTTCAGGGTTACTAAGAACATCCTGCTGGAAGGGCAGTACCATAAGCAGTGACTGAATGCATTTTATATCTGAGGATGGGTGCATCTTGTTGCCTTACTACTGGCTGAACTTCTGTAGAACAATTGGGTAAAATTCCATTGAGAATAACATTGCAGAGGATATCCAGCGCAGAAACTGATGACACAAAGGTTGGAGGGGCCGTTGATAGTATCGAGGGCTATTGCAGGCTTCAGCGAGACATTGACAGAATGCAGAGCTGGGCTGAGAAATGGCAGATGGAGTTCAACCTGGATAAATGCGAAGTGATGCATTTTGGAAGGTCGAACTTAAATGCTGAATATAGGATTAAAGGCAGGATTCTGGGCAGTGTGGAGGAACAGCGGGATCTTGGTGCTCAAGTGCATAGCTCCCTCAAAGTTGCCACCCGGGTAGGTTAGGTTGTTAAGAAAGCGTATGGTGTTTTGGCTTTCATTAACAGGCGGATCGAGTTTAAGAGCCGCGAGGTTATGCTGCAGCTCTACAAAACCCTGGTGAGACCACACTTGGAATATTATGTCCAGTTCTGGTCGCCCTATTATAGGAAAGATGTGGAGGCTTTGGAGAGGATGCAAAGGAGGTTTATCAGGATGCTGCCTGGACTGGAGGGCTTGTCTTACGAGGAGAGGTTCACTGAGCTCGGACTTTTCTCTCTGGAGAGAAGGAGGAAGAGAGGTGACCTGATGGAGGTGTACAAGATAATGAGAGGCATGGATAGAGTCGATAGCCAGAGACTTTTCCCCAGGGCAGGATTGACTGCCACGAGGGGTCATAGTTTTAAGGTGTTAGGAGGAAGGTATAGAGGAGACGTCAGAGGGAGGTTCTTCACTCAGTGTTGTGAGCGCATGGAATAGTTTACCAGTGGTAGTCGTGAAAGCAGAGTCATTAGTGACATTTAATCGACTGCTGGACTTGCACATGGACATCAGTGAATTGAGGGGAATGTAGGTTAGGTTAACTTATTTTTGGATTAGGAATATTCCACAGCACAACATCGTGGGCCAAAGGGCCTGTACCGTGCTGTACTGTTCTCTGTTCTAAACAGGCAATTTGGCCCATTTGAGTCTCCTATTTTTTTATCTATTGTAATCAAGTATTTTCTTCTGATTGACATTGGTTAGGCCACTTTTGGAACACTGCATTCAGTTCCGGACTCCCTGCTACAGGAAGGATGTTGTGAAGCTTGAAAGACTTCAGAAAAAATTTACGAGAATGTTGCCAGGGTTGGAGAGTTTGAGCTATAGGGTGAGGTTGAATAGGCTGGGTCTGTTTTCCCTGGGATGTTGGAGGCTGAGAGGATGACCTTAGAGTTTTATAAAACTCTGAGGGACATAGATCGGGTGAATAGCAATGGTCTTTTCCCAGAGTCAGAGTCCAAAACTACAGGGCATAGGATTAAAGTGAGAGGGGAAAGATTTAAAAGGGACCGAAAGGGCAGCATTTTCATGCAGTGGGTGATGTGTATATGGAATGAGTTGTCAGAAGAAGTGGTGGACGCTGGTACAATTACAACATTTAAAAGGCATCTGGATGGGTACGTGAATAGGAAGGGTTTAGACGGATATGGGCCAAATGCTGGCAAATGGGATTAGACTTATTTAAAATATCTGGTTGGCGTGGAAGAGTTGGTCCAAAGGGTCTGTTTCTATGCTGCATACTTCGATGATTCGGTATGTTTTTCCAGCCTCTCTCTAGCCTATTTTTGTAGCCTCATCTATGATTTTCATTTCATTCAATCACTGTGATCACAAGCTCTACATTCTCACCAAATTCAGTAAAGAAGTTTCTTCTGAATTCCCTGTTGTATTTCTTAGATTTCCTAATCAATCTGACTTGAATTTAGTGTGTGCGGACTTTACCTGGTACTCTAACTTATTGCCTCATAAGCAAGCAGCAATTTATTTTATTGAGAGGCTCAAATGAAGGTCCAAGGCCCATGGTACAGAGTATTGCCAAGAATAGAGAAGAAAAGAAATAACTTGCATTTTAAAAAGCACTTTCTCACATAATCAGGACATTGTACGTGGTTTGAGAGCTGATTTTCTTTGAGTCTTCGGTGTTGGCAGACAAATGCAGCAACTTGTTTGCATGCGACAGTCCTATAGACAAGTGAAAAGAAATGCTTTTTAAACTTGTTTTCTGCAATATTGGTTTGAGGATGCTTGTTGGACAGCACACCAAGAACACTGTTCATCCACTAATGATCATTAGGGAAGGAAATCTACTATCCTTGATGTAGCCTCAATGTGACTCAAGACCCACAGCAACTACCATCTGGAAAATTGATGGATAGGCAATAAATACTGGTCTAGCCAGCAATGCCTACATTCCATTAACAAATAAAACAAAGTCACCAACTGACACTAAGTGAAGAGAATGACCAGGAGCTACTAAACTGAGAGTAGAAGGTGAACCTGAACTGGAAACATCACTGAAACATGAGAGAAAGAAAGCAGGTCCACTAGCAAATGAAGGCCAGGGGCCAGCAAAAAAATAGATGTTGTGTGGAAAGAGTTTAGGATCTCCAGCAACTTGTTTACAGACAGGATTACAAACTTACAAAATGGCAGCAATATTATCAGCCTTCCTTATGTGTCAGATACAAAGATAATATACAGAAAACATCTCCAATCCCTTGAGAAATATTACAACTAATGTCTCTGCATAATTGTGCTCCTGCACCGGTGGGATAGATGTTCCAATATCCGTGTCTTTCCTCAGGCCAACACTCCTATTATCCAGGCATTGGCTGTGGTCTGTGGGCTGTATTGAATGGGCCACATTGTCTGATGTAAGCCTCACAAAATGAGCTCTCCACTCTCAGCTTTGCCATGACAAACAGTTACCAGGAGGTCGGAGGAAACACTTTAAGGTATCCTCGTAGCCCCTTGAAACAATGAGATGCCCCAAACAACTCGTGGGAATCTCTAGCCTGAGAGCATCCAATTTGAGAAAGGAGCATACTATTTCACTTGTCTCTGACAGTCTTAGACTCTAGACCTAAACATTGGCTGGAGTGTGTTCAAACCTCTTTCACCAGATAGAATCCATATTTTTTTCAAAGGGATGGTCTGAGACGAGCACTGGTGGGTCATTGGAGCACCACCCAGAAATATGCTTCGGATCAAGTCTCCTATTTAAACCTGAATGATCCTGCTGTAAGTATAGTTATGGAGGCTCTGAATTAGTAAGATGCAGTATTCAGGGTTTTATTTTCTTCTGACAGTGATAAATTATCCCTGGAGGCATGGTTCTATTATAAGGTTGCACGTGTGGATTGAAATGTGAGAAAGATGTTAGGTCAGGCATTACTGATTTCCTATGATAACTGTTTCATTAACTAATTGAGTGAAATGGAGCATATAAGCCATGCTCTCAATGGATTTAATTCTGCTCTGGGATTATTGTTTTGTAAACCAGCAATTTTCTTTGGTTTTTGAAATCGACACCACTCGAATGATTCTAAAGTTTGACGGGATAAAGGTATGTGAAAAATTTCAGTGAGCGGCACTCTGTCTGAATCTGAAGATTGTGGCTTTAAAACACACTGTAGGGCATGAGCATGCAATTTAGACTCTTGCCAGTACTAAGTGCAATCCTGCATTGTTGTCAGCGGTATCTCTGTCCTTGGGATATAACATGAAACTGAAGCTCAAGCTGTCCAGATGAATGTTGAAAGTTCCATGGGTGCTTTGATTCAATAGCAGAATGTACCCTGAGTTCTGAGTCAGTCTTCCTTCAGGTAACTGTTAGAATATGACCTGTTAATTTAATCTTTCATTAGGCTTCAGGGAAACTGCTGCACACCAAATCATTGCTAATGCACCTCCCAGTCGTGAACCATTTTAACTCCCCCCTCCCATTCTTCAGATGACATGTCCATCATGGGCCTCCTGCAGTGCCACAACGGTGCCACCCGAAGGTTGCAGGAACAGCAACTCATATTCTGCTTGGGAACCCTGCAGCCCAATGGTATCAGTGTGGACTTCACCAGCTTCAAAATCTCCCCTTCACCCCCCCCCCCCCCCCCCCCCCACCACTGCAGCCCAAAACCAGCCCAGCCTGTCTCTGCCTCCCTAACCTGTTCTTCCTCTCACCCATCCCTTCCTCCCACCCCAAGCCGCACCTCCATTTCCTACCTACCACCTCATCCCATCTCCTTGACCTGTCCTTCTTCCCTGGTCTGACCTATCCACTCCCTACCTCCCCACCTATACTCTCCTCTCCACCTATCATCTTTTCTCTCCATCTTCGGTCCGCCTCCCCCTCTCTCCCTATTTATTCCAGTTCCCTCTCCCCATTCCCCTCTCTGATGAAGGGTCTAGGCCCAAAACGTCAGTTTTTGTGCTCCTGAGATGCTGCTTGGCCTGCTGTGTTCATCCAGCTCCACACTTTGTTATCATTGCTATGTTTGCCCCTTTTTAAAAAAAAACTCAATTCCTAGGTGATCCTTCAGACGTAATACAGGCTGTGCTCTGACCTACTTTGTCAGCACCCCCCTCAATGACTGCACTGTTAAATTGACAGACTACATATCCAACATCTGTATGATGAGAAGAAAATGCCTTCTGTTAAATATTGGCAAAACAGAAGCCATTGTTTTCTACCCCGTACATGCTTTCGCTGACCGAGTGAGCCGACTCCATGGCCCAATTGCTGCCTTCCACTCCTACATCTTATGATCTTGCAGAAGATCCCACATGTATTTTCTTTTTGTTTTTTGGGACTATAACCTGAAATGAAAGTGTGAGGTGTGACTCCTATAACTAGTACACCAAGCAGTTTTGGAATATGAAAATCATGTTGTGAATTGTTGAGAGAGAGATAACGGGAACTGCAGATGCTGGAGAATCAGAGATAATAAAGTGTGGAGCTGGATGAACACAGCAGGCCAAGCAGCATCTCAGGAACACAAAAGCTGACGTTTCGGGCCTAGACCCTTCAGGGGGTTGAATTGTTGAGCTGTGCAGTACAATGTTGTTTTTTGGAAGCAGGAAAGAGGGAGTATTTCTCTGTCTCACTCAAAAACCAGCAGGACTGTGAGGAAGATAAATTTCTGCTTTCTTATCAGGTCTTTGATCTTTGGAACTTTGTTTACCCTGTCCATTTTCTTCTCACCCATTGTTTGTGTTAAACTGTTTCTACTTGGTCTTTATCATGATTGTTTTGAAGGGGCATTTGAAGAAAATGGAACATCCCAAGTATCTGATTTAGATGGTATAATTTTAACAAAAGCTGTAAATTTTTAATGCAAATATATCTTCAATCAAAACTGCTACATAGGAACAGGAGTAGGCCATTCAGCCCATCAGGTCAGTTCTGCCATTCAGTGAGATCATGGCTGATCTGTGACTTAACTTCATCCCACCTACTTTTGACCCGTATCCCTTAATACCTTTGCTTGACCAAAGTGTATCCATCTCAGATTTAAAATTAATAACTGCCACTTGTGGAAGAGAGTTCCAAACCTTTCCCACCCTTTGTTTGTGGAAGTGCTTCCTAACATCACTCCTGGATGGTCTAAACCTGACTTCCAGACTGTACCTGAAGGAGTGTTTTGTTTTTTTCCCTTTTGCTACTCCATTACCTCAAGAGCTGAAAGAGTTAATAGTGAACTTAATGCTTCTTATCTCCCATACTGCTACTTTATCTTACCAACAATTCCCTACCCCGATCAAGATCTCTTGCCTAACCAAAGTGGGTGGACTGCAGACATGCTCTGCCTCCAACTTAGTGAACTGGGTTAACTTCCCATTCTTCACCCTTTCCAATCACCCCATGGGAAACTTTTACTGTCATTGGTAGTGTCCTGTAGTTACAAGGCTAAGATTGCTTCGATTGCTCGCGGATTATGAATGCAAGCCCATGTTCTAAATGCCAAAGCTTTCCTGTTACACTTAAGGAATTTTAAAAGTTCTCTACAAACAGAAAATGGGCTGACCTGGAGTCTGATGTGTTACCTTGGCAACAGTTTGGCTCACTGCATTTCTGATCTAAAGGGATAATTTTCTTGAGAGAATCTTTCTAGGATTTCTAAGTATTTTTCACAAGTTAAAATCTGAACATAAATGCAAGAAATAAGCATTTAAAATTTCAGCTCACAGAACATGAATTCTGTTCATAAACATATATGCTACATTTGCCTGGTGATTCATGCTTTAGGGATCACACTTTACATTGTGATCTGAATAGTTAGGCCAAATCTGGTTAAACGTGTTTTTAGCCTTTTTCTCTCTGGCCTCCAAAACGTTGCCCAATCAAATAGACCTTTGTCCCATTTTGCAATATTTCACAAATCAGGTGGGGACATAAATAAACTTCGGTAATAGTGTCAGAGATAATGGGAACTGCGGATGCTGGAGAATTCCAAGATAATAAAATGTGAGGCTGGATGAACACAGCAGGCCAAGCAGCATCTCAGGAGCACAAAAGCTGACGTTTCAGGCCTAGACCCTTCATCAGACCTCTCTGATGAAGGGTCTAGGCCCGAAACGTCAGCTTTTGTGCTCCTGAGATGCTGCTTGGCCTGCTGTGTTCATCCAGCCTCACATTTTATTATCTTCGGTAATAGTGTATTGGATTTTCTTCCCAAGTTGCTTGCAGTGTCTAGGAAGTTATTCTTCAAATCCTGGCGTATTCAAACCAACTGGAGAGTTAGTGATCTCAAAATGTAGCTCAGAAATATTAGTATGGGTGGGTTAGCCTAAATTTAGTGCAGCACCGGTTCAGTCCAAAGGATCTTTAGCTTTGTACTCTGTGTCAGGTATGAAGAACAGCGATGATTCAGGCAAAATTACTTTTATTTGGCAGTAACATACACATCTGTGACAAGCTAGCATGTGTCAGGTGCTGGAGCAAGTAGGCAAAGTATATCCCATTGGTATTCACAAAGGAGAAGAGTGTGGATGATCGTGAGATTAGAGAGGAACATGTTGATATTCTTAAAGCATGTTGATGTTAATAAGGAAGATGTTAGGTGCCTTGAGAAGTAGTTAGCTAAATAGGTCCCCAGGGAATGCTGGGACCTATCCCAGGATACTGAGGGAAGCAAGGGAGAAGATTGTATCCTCTTTAGCCACTGGTGAGGCCCCAGAAGACCAGAGAATAGCTAGTGTTGTTCCTTTGTTTAAGAAGGGCATCAAGCATCATCCACAAAATGATAGACTGGTGAGTCGTTGTTAGGGAAATTATTGGAAAAGACTCATAGGGACAAGACTTATTTGCATTTGGAAAAGAATGGACTCATTAGTGACAGCATGACTTTGTACAGGGAAGGTCTTGTCTTGCATTTTAGTTTGACGTTTTTGAGGAAGTACTGAAGGTGTTTCAAGATAGGGCAGTGGATGTAGTTCACATGGACTTTACTAAAGCTTTTGACAAAGTCCCTCATGGTAGGCTGGTCCAGAGAATTAAATCATGTGGGATCCACAATGAGTTGATAAGTTGGCTTGGTCATAGACAGTAGGTAGTTGTGGAAGGGTGTTTTTCTGATTGGATGTCTGTAACCAATGGTGTTCTGCAAGGATCAGTGCTGGAACCTTTTGTTTTTAATATATATAAATGACTAGGATGAAAATGTGGGTGTCTGATTAGTAGGTTTTGACACAACTTGGAGTTGTGTGTAGTGAGGAAGCTCGTATACAGCAGCATATAGATCAGGTGAAAGGTTAGGCAGAGAAATGGCAGGTGGCATTTAATTTGGTCAAGTAAGAGGTGATGCATTTTGGGAGATCAAATGCAAGAGGAAAGTACACAGTAAATGGCAGGACACATATGAGCGTTGATATAGAGGGAATCTTGAGGTCCAAGGCTGTCAGTCCCTGAAAGTGGCAATATCAGTGGATAAGGTGGTGTGTGGCATATGGCATGCTTGTCTTCATCAGTGGGGGTATTGATGTAAACCTCTAACCGCATTTAAAGCACACTCCATGTAGTCATAAATAAACAGATTCTGAAAATACTCCTGGTTTGGTGGCCTCAGTTGAGAGAAATTAGTCAATATCACCAGTTAATGATGTCTGGTCACAACTGATATAATGGTTATTGACCTGAAACATTAATTCTGTTTTTCTCTGCATTGACACAGCCAGAGCTGCTGCATATTTCAAGCATTTTGTGTTCACTGTTTTTTCTGCAACCACACTGAAACAGGATGTTGGTGCTACTGCTATCATGCCTGGAACATGACGTCCATCACCAGTCTGCCTACGGCACATGTGCGGTATAGTTGACTGCTTCATTTCGGCACATCCTTAGTTCAGAATCCTTCCCACCCAATTGCTTTTGCTGCTTACCACCACCTTGCTGATCTCCTAATTATTTGCGTTGCCGTGTGACCTTGCTCACCAAGCCCTCATCGCTTCCCACCTTATACCCATCGCTGTTAGCACGTCAACCTCCTTGGGTCCCTTACTGCATACTTTGTTGCTCCAGTTGCTGCTAAACACAAGACCTGAGCACCTCAATAAACAAAACACGTACCTTAATTTATATATAGGAGGTTTAAACAGGTTGCATTTTCCGCATTGCATTTTGGTTCAACTTCAGTTGTCTTCGACAGTGGTGCTGTGGACTCTGCATGCATGAGTATTAAGTGCACCCTCAGCAGTTGTGGTTGTACCAAGCTCCATTTTTGTTTTAAACCTGTCTTCCTAAGCAACCTGTTCAGAGATGTTGTTACGCACCTTTTAGAGCAGGTGTGACCAAGATCTCTTCTCTCAGTGGTAGAGACACTACCACTGCACCACAAGAGTGCCCACCAAGTTCAATCTTTTTATGTTTTTATTTTAGATTCCCAGCACCTGCAGCATTTATACCTTCATGTAAATGGACCGCACCGATAAGGTGACCTAAAGTATAAGAGCACATGGGGGGATTATGCTAGTTCTGGTTAAAATAACAGTAGATTGCCACTAGAGCACCATGTACAGTGCTGACTGCTGGGTGAAAGGAGCAATATGACTAATAGAATATCAAAGATATATCCAAAGATACTTGGATTGGAGAATTTTAGCTAAGAGGAAAGATTGGATTAGTTGGTGTTCTCACCAACTAGAGGAAGATGAAGGAGGATTTAACTGAAATGCATAAACTTTCGAAACTGAGCTAACTTGTAAAAAGTTTTAACTGGAATAATGTTTGCCTCTACTTCCGCCACTAATTTCTCACTTCCTCAATTAGTATTTAGCTGGCATTGTAAAAAATGCGCAAACAGTTTCTGGACTTTGACCTTTGCTGTGCACTTGTCACTAAAAAATGTTTCATCAGTCAGTGATAAATATTCTGGGCAAGCAAAGCGAGAGTTATGTGTAGTGAAATGTTTTCCCTTCCATGCCTCTTCTGTTCCTGACCTTTGCTCTAAAATGTCTTCTAATAGCTTACTGTACTTGGGTGTCAAGTTTTTTTTTAATTTAGTTCAGGCCTTGGACTAATTTTGTGGCTAAGAAGTATTTGAAAGCTGAGCTTGCCCATAATTACTTAAGCCTCTTCATTTGAAGAGCTGATTTAAAGGTTTCATTGTGCAGCAAATAAGATATATGCTTGTTCTGAATCACCGGGAAGGCTAAACGAGACCAGATCTGCTTTAATCTTACTGACCCATCTCCAGCACTCTTCTTTGTTCGGTCAGTAAATTTGGAGTCTCTGCAAGAACTGTCATCAGCAACTTTACTGACTTAATAGGTATTTCAAAAAACTGCGGATACTGGAAATCAAACAAAAACCAGAATTGCTGGAGAAACCCAGCAGATTTTGCAGCATCTGTGGGGGGGGGGGGGGAAGGAAAAGAGTAAATGCCTCTGATTCAGTGACCGTTCAGAACCGACGATAGCTAAGGCCCCCCGGTGTGGCAGGATGACCTCCCAACCTGGCACAGCGGTCTTCCGGGGATGGCATGGTAACCTGCAGGCCACCCAGTGTGGTGTGTCACCGGCACCACGTCAAGCCAGGACCAAGCCCAGACTGGTAGCTTTTTTTGGTAATGCTGGACATTTTATTTCTGTATGGTCTAAAATCTTGTAACAAAAGAAGTTGTGCCTAGGTACTCGTGTGTCTAAGTCAGCGCTGTAATTGGCGACGTGTAAACTTTTCACAATACTCATTGAGTATATATGATAAAGGCAATTCTATTCTTGGAAAAGTTTGGTATTTATGCTGAACTTGTGAGGTTGGGGCAAGGAGTAAACAATAGCGGGGGGATGGAGCCCAAAGAGAGGTTAACAAAATAGTGGGACGAAGGACTGGGTAATGGTCAGGCTGGAGAATGAGTAGCTGCTAATATATGGATGTTAACATAGGAGATATTGTTAGTACGTTTGCAGATGATGCTAAAATTGGAGGTGGCATAGACAGCAAAGAAGGTTACCTCAGTCAATGGAACCTGGATGAGATGGGCCAACGGGTCAAGAAGTGGTAAATGGAGTTTAATTTAGACAAATGTGGGGTGCTGCATTTTGGAAAGGCAAATCAGGGCAGGACGAATACACTTAATGATAAGATCCTAGGGGAGTGAACTTGAACAAAGAGACCTTGGAGTGCAGGTTCATAGATAACAAAGTGTGGGGCTGGATGAACACAGCAGGCCAAGCAGCATCTTAGGAGCACAAAAGCTGACATTTTGGGCCTAGACCCTTCATCAGAAAACAAAGTTTTCTGTGTTCCTAAGATGCTGCTTGGCCTGCTGTGTTCATCCAGCCCCACACTTTGTTATTGTGGATTCTCCCGTGTCTGCAGTTCCCATTATCTCTGAGTGCAGGTTCATACTTCCTTGAAAGTGGAGTTGCAGGAAGGCAGGATGGTGAAGGTGGTGTTTGGTATGCTTGTCTCTATTGGTCAGTGCACAGTCTATAGGAGTTGGGAGGTCATGTTGCAGCAGTACAGGCCATTGATTAGACCACTTTTGGAGTACGAAGGATGGTGTGAAACCTGATAGGGTTCAGAAATGATCTGAGGACATTGCCAGGATTGGAGGGTTTGCAATAAAGGGAGAGGATAATAGGCTGAAGCTATGATTCCTGAAGCATCAGAGGCTGAGGGGTGACCTTAAAGATGTTTATAAAATCATAAGGAGCTTGGATTGGGTAAATAGGTAAGGTCTTTTCCCCAGGGTGGGGGGAGTTCAAAGCTAGAGGGTATAGGTTTAAGGTGGGAGGAAGGATTTAATAGAGACCTAAGGTACTTTTTCACACAGGCTGGTGCCTGTATGGAATGAGCTACCAGAAGAAGTGGTGGAGGCTGGTAGAAGTCCAACATTTTAAAAGGCATCTGGGAAGGTATATGAAAAGGAATGCTTGCAGAGGGATATGGGCCAAATGCTAGCATATAGTACTAGACTAATTTATGATATCTGGACGACATGAACGAGTGGGACTGAGGAGTTTGTTTTGCTGCTGTATATTTTTGACTCTTTCCACCCCTGACTTGGTAATTAAGCCTGCCAGCAAGGGTGTGTTGTGTGACGTGCTGATCTCTCCGCCAGCTCTCTGATACCACCTCCTATCTCCCCCAGACCATGACTTGCTGCCAGAACTGCTGAGTTTTTGCAGCAATCTCTAATAGTTACTTCACTTTGGCACAAATGTGCAAACCTATTGCTAATTTTGATAGAGTTTTGGTTTCTACTATTTTATCCTAACTGTCTTGTACACTATTGTAAATCTAAGAGCTAGGTAGTCAGGAGAACAGTTGAAACAAAATGAGGAAAACTTGTACGCTGTTAGTGGTTAGAATCTGGAATGCACTGCCTGTGTGTGTGGTGGAAGACAATTCCATCATTGCTTCTAAAAGATAATTAGAGGGCTCTTGTGGCATGTGTCCCTACAGGAGGCCTGAGTTAAGTCCCACCTGCTCCAGAAGCTTGTGATAACAGCTCTGAACACATTGATTAGAATATAACTGTCTAAAACACAATTAGATAATTAACTAAACTGAAGAGAAACAAAGTTGCAAAGTTCTTTGGAAATGGTAAACGAGTGGGATTAGCCAAGTAGCTCTTGCACAGCATAGCCTCAAACAAGTAGCCTCTTTGTATGCTATTTCCATTCTATGATTCTGGGAAATTGTATCCTACCATGCTAATAATGACAAAATCCTTTCAACTTATGAATTCTACCTGAGAAGCAAATGCATAGGACAGTACTTCCAAACTCCCCTCTGAATTTCTGATTTGGACATATTCCACCATACTTTCATTACTATCTGCGATATCTGATATTTTTTCATTCTGTCATAAATATGTCAAAATTCTTATCTCAGCACCATCAGTAAAAGGACTGGAAAGAATCATTATGTAATGAGAAATGGATAATTATAGCTTTGCGAGAGTTTAACACATTCCAGTTTCAAATGGTAGGATGGGGAAAAGAATCTGAAAGCTGAAAGCTTGGTGGATGACAGTTTTAGTGAAGATCCCGTCAGCGGTTTTGCTGGAAAAGGTGCTGTTTACAATTGGAAGGAAGCAGTCTTGGTGATGGAGAAGGTATAGTAGTGACCGCTGAAATTAGTCCTTCGTAATTGAGGGGCAACAGATAAATGGGAATGAAGAGAGGACCAGAACTCCAGACATAAGGGTGCAGGGGTGGAAAACTAAGAATCGATGTGCTGGGTGAACTTCAGCTACAGTTTGATAGGAGTTGAAATCAAGCAAGACCGATTTTTTTTTTTTTTTTTATTTGTCAAACAGAACTTGAGTATTGTTGATAAAGATACATTTTGTTTTGAAGCTCTTTGCCTCAACTATCCTTTGGCAGTGAACTTTTAATCGTGGTTTAACTGGTGCATTTTCTATAGCAATGTCTCCACCAATCAAAATCCACTCGCCAATTAATCAGACTTTGTTCTCACAGTATAAATGTTGTTTTCCCCTTACATTGATACTTCTTGCAATTTGGCCCTGGCCTGTGCAAGTCAAAATTACAAATGTCTTCCTTCAGTAATACTCAACAGTAATGTGTTGCATCAAAGTATAGTATCTGTTAGGCAGCAGCTATCCTACACCTGGGAAGATCAGCAAACGCACACGTTGTCTAATTTAACCTGTGTTTTGGTTGAAGGAGAGGAAGATGATAAAGATACTAGGAGAATCCCTGCTTATTCTTGTAAAATGCCAAGGGATTTTTTAAAACAGAAGTCATCCAGCCTCTGCATTGGGGATCGCTTTGCAGAACATGTACACTCGGTTCGCACTAAACAACTACACCTCCCAGTCGTGAACCATTTCAACTCCCCCCTCCCATTCCTCAGACGACATTTCCGTCCTGGGCCTCCTGCAGTGCCACCATGATGCCATCTGAAGGTTGCAAGAACAGCACCTCATATTTCGCTTGGGAACCCTGCAGCCCAATGGTATCAGTTTGGATTTCACATGCTTCAAAATCCCCCAACCGCATCCCAAAACCAGCCCAGCTTGTCCCTGCCTCCCTAACCTGTTCTTCCTCCCACCTATCCCCTCCTCCCACCTCAAGCCCCACCCCCATCTCCTACCTACTAGCCTCATCCCAGCCCCCTGACTTGTCCATCCTCCCTGGACTGACCTATCCCCTCCCTCACTCCCCATGTACACTCGCTTCTACTGGCACCATCCCTGCCTCTTTGACCTGTCTGTCTCCTCTCAACCTACCTTCTCCTCTAAGCATCATCTATCCGCCTCCCCCTCTCTCCCTATTTATTTCAGAATCCCCTCCCCCTCCCCCGTTCTGAAGAACGGTCTAGGCCCGAAACTCCAGCTTTCCTGCTTCTCTGATGCTGCTTGGCTTGCTGTATTCATCCAGCTCTACACTTTGTTATCTCAGATACTCCAGGATCTGCAGTTCCTACTATCACTGAAAGACACCCCTAGGTTTAGGCTTTTCCCATGACCTTTTTTTGTTGTGTTTCTAGCTGGATTGCAGTTTGGATAAGTAGATCCTTATTCTCAGATTCGCACAGCCTGTATAAAAGCTGAATTGTGATAACACTTTCTGGGGGAATTCTCAGCATGCCTATTGCCTCAGAAGCTGAAAAAATAGCTTGCTGCAAGTGACTCTATACAGATTGAGGACTTGTAAGAATAAAAGGATGAGATAAAGAAAGGGATGCATCCACAAACTACACAATTTTCATAGGTATAATACAGAAATACTTGCATTAGGCATTCATAATATGTGATGGTAATAGAGTGATAAATATTAGCCAAGACATTAGGAGAACTTCCCTGCTGATTGAAACAGTGCTGTGGGATCTTTTGCATCCACCTGATTTAAATGGGCTTTGATTAAAGTCTCATCTGTAAAACATCAAACAGTGTAGCATTCCTTTAGTATTATGACAGTGTCATCTTAAATTGGGTCCTGATCCTAGAAGGAGTTTTGAATCCAGGACCTTCTGACTCAAATGAGAGTGCTACCAAGATCATGCGTCTTCCTGGCAATTTGATTCACTTCTGGAAGGTTTGAGGATGAACTGGAATGTTCACAAACATAGAACATAGAACAGTACAGCACAGTACAGGCCCTTCAGCCCAATCCTGAGCTGTCTCTGTGCCTGCCTCAGCTCTTCTCAAATCTTCATTGATGCCTTAGTTAGCTCTAGACCCTACTGTTGCACTCCCTCTGTAAATGTGAGCTCTTCCCAACATGCATGACTTAGAATTCTGAGATAATGGGAACTGCAGATGCTGGAGATTCCAAGATAATAAAATGTGAGGCTGGATGAACACAGCAGGCCAAGCAGCATCTCAGGAGCACAAAAGCTGACGTTTCGGGCCTAGACCCTTCATCAGAGAGGGGGATGGGGGGAGGGAACTGGAATAAATAGGGAGAGAGGGGGAGGCGGACCGAAGATGGAGAGTAAAGAAGATAGGTGGAGAGGGTGTAGGTGGGGAGGTAGGGAGGGGATAGGTCAGTCCAGGGAAGACGGACAGGTCAAGGAGGTGGGATGAGGTTAGTAGGTAGCTGGGGGTGCGGCTTGGGGTGGGAGGAAGGGATGGGTGAGAGGAAGAACCGGTTAGGGAGGCAGAGACAGGTTGGACTGGTTTTGGGATGCAGTGGGTAGAGGGGAAGGACTGGTTTTGGGATGCAGTGGGTAGAGGGGAAGGACTGGTTTTGGGATGCAGTGGGTAGAGGGGAAGGACTGGTTTTGGGATGCAGTGGGTAGAGGGGAAGAGGCTTGGGGACCGCTTTGCAGAACACCTCCGCTCAGTTCGCAACAAACAACTGCACCTCCCAGTCGCAAACCATTTCCACTCCCCCTCCCATTCTCTTGATGACATGTCCATCATGGGCCTCCTGCACTGCCACAATGATGCCACCCGAAGGTTGCAGGAACAGCAACTCATATTCCGCCTGGGAACCCTGCAGCCATATGGTATCAATGTGGACTTCACCAGTTTCAAAATCTCCCCTTCCCCCACTGCATCCCTCAACCAGCCCAGTTCATCCCCTCCCCCCACTGCACCACACAACCAGCCCAGCTCTTCCCCTCTACCCACTGCATCCCAAAACCAGTCCAACCTGTCTCTGCCTCCCTAACCGGTTCTTCCTCTCACCCATCCCTTCCTCCCACCCCAAGCCGCACCCCCAGCTACCTACTAACCTCATCCCACCTCCTTGACCTGTCCGTCTTCCCTGGACTGACCTATCCCCTCCCTACCTCCCCACCTACACCCTCTCCACCTATCTTCTTTACTCTCCATCTTCGGTCCGCCTCCCCCTCTCTCCCTATTTATTCCAGTTCCCTCCCCCCATCCCCCTCTCTGATGAAGGGTCTAGGCCCGAAACGTCAGCTTTTGTGCTCCTGAGATGCTGCTTGGCCTGCTGTGTTCATCCAGCCTCACATTTTATTGACTTAGAATTCTGCCTTGTTTAAAAACATCCCTTCAAGATAACAGTACAGCTATGTACTAATATGGGCTTTGATTTTTACAGATACGTCACACTTAACCAATCACATTTCAGGTAGAAGTTACAAGATATCAGTGTTCCTGCCCAAATCAGAACCTCTTTCACTTTTCCTACTATTTTGATCTTTTGATTCCTTGCAGGCCACTAATAGCTCAAGGTACGTCAGAGGTACATAAAAGTATAATGTAATGTCATTGCAACTTGGCAAAATCCTTGGCCCTAAGTGTATACTGCCTTGGTTATACTAACCCCTGAAACAGTTTACATCATTTTAATACAATAAGTACCGGTGACCTGGCTTGTACATTCCAGACAGCCACAGGGTGATCTTGCACGTATTGCAATCTTCCTTATCTTTGAAAATCTTTAGTACAACATTAATTACACAATGTGTATCATACTCAGCAGAGATTTGTTCTTCCTGATTGGTTTGGGCTGTGAGATCAGCACACATTGAAGTAATCTGAATTTGTTCCCTTAAACTACGCCCTGTTTACCCATTACCATCCCCTATGGTCGCTGGTCACCATTGACTCCAGACCCAGCAAACCCCTCTATGCCCTGTTTCAGTAACTTCTTTGAGCCCTACAACCTCCTTGAGACCCCCGTGCTGCTTCAATTCTGGCCTCATTCATTCTCCATTTCCATATGGCTCCGTTCCCATACCAACTTCACCTCTCACCTAAGGTATGGTGACCCCTGGGTTAAACCACTCCTAGTCATCTCAATCAGAGTAGTCCTCTGAACCATGGTGAATTTACCTTTCTACTTTTCTGTTCTCCTTTAAGATACTACTTTAAATCTATCTTTTTGACCATGCTTTTGGGCAATAAATTGGCACATTTTTATGCCTTAAAATTATTCATTGAATGTGAGCAATTGAATTTTTTTTGACATTTTCCAATATTTGGATGGCACTCTCAATGCTCCATATATGGCCCATTTAAGTGCCCACATTCCAATGGACATTAGGATCAGACAAAAACATGAAGTCAAATATAGCCAGAGCAAGTGAGATATCCGATTTCTTCCTCAAGCGTGCACTGTGACATTTTTTACACCAAGTTGACAGATATACTGAAAGCAGATTTGAGCATGTCCCTGTTATGATTTTCTTTGAAAACTAATTTATTTATTGTAGGCCAGTTTTTATGCTATGATATTTGTATGAAACTAGTCCAGTAGCCTTGGGGATACGAATTACCACGAAGATTTGATGCATGTGCGCTTGAGTACTTAATTACAGTTGGTAATTCTGAACCTGTAATTACTGCAATGAATTGTTAAGTTTTAAAATGTTCGAGGTATTATAACTTGGGTTTGTGGTAGTATTTGGGTACTCAGTTTTTGCCTTTTAATTAATACCGTGGTTCTGGGTTTGTTTTGCACCAAGATTAATATCCCAGAATACTGCCGAATATTTATATAATGTCACCCCCACCCCCCTGCCTTTGCAATATCTCCTGTTCAGTAAACACTGTAATTGATGTAGATCTGCGGGCTTTGGGAGGTTGCCTTTCCCAAATTGTGATTAGCAGTGTTGTTATAGCCTTGTACTTTTTTGATCTGAATCACTCCAGAATGGTGAATTTAGCATAGATATGTTCTTCACTGCTGTGTCAACTGATATTTTATTGCTGGTGACTTTATAATCCATTGCCGTAAATGACAAAGGACAAACACTGATGCTGCTTGGCCTGCTGTGTTCAGCCAGCTCCACACTTTGTTGTCTCCTATTCTCAGCTTGGTTTATTCCTTGGATCGTAGTACCCTATGTTCTGAACATGTTCAGGGATAGGCAAAAAAACCTAGCTTAGCCAGAGCTGGTGAAGTATCCAATTCCTTCACAGATTAACCAGTTAGTAAGAAATTCATTTCTCAGTTGTCAGGGAATGGCTGGAAAAGCTGCTCTCAACAACTGACTCTGCAGTTCCCATTATCTCCTCTCTCTCAACAATTGACCACCTGACTCTCCAAAGACTGCGTCTACCATCCATGAGACAGAGGTCAGGAGCAGTGTAATGGCCTTTTCACCACTTGCCTTGGCTCCAACAACATATGAGCTCAAAACTATCCATGACAAAGAGACATCGGTATCCATCTATTGCCTTAAATGTTTGCTCCCTCTGCGCACACCATGGCAGCAGTGCCCACTAGAAGCAAGATGTACTGCAGCAATTCAAGGCTTGCTCAATAACATCTTCCAAACCCCAGTCCCTATCACCCAGATAGAAATACTAGTAATCACATGAAAACACCACATGCAGGTTCCCTTCAAGTGAAATGCCATCTTCATTTGGAATTACAGTACTATTCCTTCACAGTTTGCTGAGTCAAACACCTGGAGTACTCTAACAACACTGGGTTTACTTGTGCCACATAGACTTCAACAAGCTCTTCATCACTACCTTCTGATGGCAGTTGGGGCAGGCAATAAACCTTGTGAGCAATATACAGATTCCATTAGCAAATAAATAATGTTTCAGCAGTTGTGTTAGTGGGTAAATGCACATCACACATAGATCGAATAAAATGAAACGCAGCTGGTGCAGTGAGAAAGGTGGCCATAGGCTATTGGATTGTCAGGAGAACTCCAATAGGTCATTCTTTTGTCTTTAGGGAAGGAAACCTGCTAGTCTACCCTAATTGCGAGATGCTAATGTGGTTGACTCAGCCATTCTCAGAAGTGGCTTTACAAGCTACTCAGTTGGTTCAAACCTGGGTCCAGAAATTTAGGCCATTATCACAGCTGACATACATGCTGAAAATACCTGTCTGAAATAATGTCACTGCTTCATGATATGCAGGCCGAAAAATGAGTGATAGAATTGGCAATTACAGAACAGTCTATTTAATGCTGGAGTGAAAGAAGCGTTTAAAAATAATCTGGTAAAAATCTTAGCAATCACTTGACTCAGATATAAAGGAGAGTCAGCTCAGGTTTGTTAGGAGTAAGTGGTCTTTGAAATAATTGAGTGAGCCTACTAAACAAAGTGGATGAAGTCAGTGTAGGCCAGAGATAGTAGGAACTGCAGATGCTGGAGAATCCAAGATAACAAACTGTGGAGCTGGGTGAACACAGCAGGCGAAGCAACATCTCAGGAGCACAAAAGCTGACGTTTTGGGCCTAGACCCTTCATCATAAAAGGGGGATGGGGACAGGATTCTGGAATAAATAGGGAGCGAGGGGGAGGTGGACTGATAATGGATAGAGGAGAAGATAGGTGGGGAGGTAGTGAGGGGATAGGTCAGTCCAGGGAGGACGGACAGGTCAAGGGGGCAGGCTGTGGTTAGTAGGTAGGAAATGGAGGTGTAGCTTGAGGTGGGATGAGGGGATAGTTGAGAGGAAGAAGTTTATATCTGTTTTAAAAAGGCATTTGATAGATATTTTAAATCAACCTGTAACATAGTTCATCAGACACAATTCCAGAGCATGTAGGACCTGGACCTTCTGGTTTCGAGATAATGACACTACCACTGTACCATAAGAGCTGTTTTAATAAGCATCTCTGTTGACCTGCCCTCACTTGTCATGGGACACCTCTAGAGCAAGTCAGGCTCGAATTGGATCCTCTGGACCAAAGGTAGGTCTGCCATTACTGCTCCATGGCCCCATGAAACTAGTTGATAAACTGCCCCATGTTAGATGTGTTAACAAAATTGAAGCCCTTAAGATAAAGGGAGAAGTACCAGAATCAAAAGGTAGAAAATGTCTGACTCTTAATAGGCAGTCAGGCTTTTAGATTGAAGAGAGTCTCTACATAGAGAATCCCAGTATTCATTGTTGCTATCCCAGTGCTGCTTTCTTCTGGAGAACAGGCTGCAGTGAACAATTCTGAAATTTGTTGGTGACATGAAACTTTATTACAACGATTCACCATTTACTAGATTTCAAAATGACGTAGACATGTCCACAAAATGAGCAGACATGGCAAATTAAATTTAATGTACAAAACTAAGGTGATGCAGTTTGTCAGGAAGATTAAGGAGACACTACAAACTAAAATGGCACATTTTCAAAGGGGGCACAAGAGCAGAGATGTTGGGGGTGTTTGTATACAAACCCCTGAAGATGGCAGGACAAGCTTTAGAAAAAGCAGTTCATAAAATATAAGGTGTTGTGCTTTATAAATAGACACCCTGTAAAAGTCAGGAAGTTATGCAAAGTATCAGCTGGTGTGATGTATCTAGTTTTGAGCACTGTACTTCAGGAAGGATGACAAGGCTTTAGAGAGATTACTTAAGCGATTAACTAGGGGAGTTCCAAGCGTAACGACTACAGTTACGTGTACAGAATGAAGAAGTGGGCAGCATAGTGGCTCACTGGTTAGCACTGCTTCCTCGCAGTGCCAGGGGCTTGGGTTCGATTCCAGCCTGGGGAAACAGTCTGTGTGGAGTATGTGCATTCTTCCAATGTCTGTGCTTTTCCTCCGACTGTCCAAAGATGTGCAGGTTCAGTGGATTGGCCATGGGCAATGCAGGGTTACAGGGATAAGGTAAGGGTCTGGGTGGGATGCTGTTCAGGGGTTGGTGTTGACTTGATGGACCAAGTGGCCTGTTTTCACACTGCAAGGATTCTGAGTCTAAGCAGATTACTCCTGTTAACACCGAGCAGGCTGAGGGGAGATTTGAAAGAGGTTCTTCAATATCATGAAGAATATCAGCAGTATACTCAATGAATTCAATTTTTGACTTGAAAGTTTTGGGAGAAAATATTGATGGGATGCAGAGAAAGAGCAGGGATGTGGGACTGACTTTGAAATTGCTGGCATGGACCCAGAAGGCCTCCTGTATTGAGCCAAGATTCTAATTTAGGATGAGACCAGCCTGGCTCAGTTTGTAAAGGCCACTGGGTATAAGTTCCTACTCCCTGGGGATATGTGATATAGTCTTGTACAGTTTGAGCTCTTTCCAAATTTAAATTTAGGACATTTCCATTCTAACATCACATCCTCTGAGCTAAATGCAGCAGGATTATAAATGGAAGGCTTAGAAAAAAGCTGGCACCAGAAGCAACGCAGACTTGTTTTAGTCACTTTCAAAACCAAAACACTTGTATTCAAAACAGATGGAAAATGTTTCACTGCAACTTAGCATGGTATGTAGTTTGAGCTTCCCATATGGTGAATTCCTGCCTGCAGCTGATGCAGTGTTGAAGAGATAAGAAGAGGATGCGGTACTGGATTGTGATGTGTTTCCACTCTACAAGTCCTTCTAAAACCCCTGATCAAGAAAGTGAAGAAACTTGCTGGCCACCCTCTGTTGTGTAGCAACTTAAGTAGATACTAGGATGTTGGCTTGATGGGCCAAATGGCCTGTTTTCACACTGCAAGGATTGAGAGTCTGCATGGATTGCTCTTAACACTGAGCAGGCTGAAGGGAGATTTGAAAGGCGTACTTCAATATCATGAAGAATATCAGCAGTATACGCAATGAATTCAATTTTCCTTGCATGTTCCTTAAACCTTAAAGAAAGTTTTTTTTCCACTCCCCACTTTAGGAAAGAGGGGAATTGTGTGATATATGGCAACTTCCTGTCATACCCTAATTTTTCCCACCTTATTAACCTTGGTGTCATTCTTTGCTGTTTTAATATTTTGTTCAATCTTCTCACCTGCCACCCAAGCTTTGCACAATTTTGTATTTTCTTCAAGTTTGTTATTACCTTTGTTTTTTTTTAGTTATGGTTAGAAATCACAGAACACCAGGTTATATTCACAGGTTCACTTGAAAACAAGCTTTCGGAGCCTTGCTCCTCCTCCAATGACATTGATAGTATTAGACATGATTTTTTAAGTAAAAGGTCAAAGGGTCACACGGCTGATCAGAATGTACTAAATAAACCCGAGAAGCTGTTAAATCTTTAATCAGTTGGAAGGTTTTAGTTGATTAATATACATATTTAACTTCCAGAATTCCTTTCAAGTCACTGTCCTAAGAGAACTAAAGGTTTTATCATTGCAAAGGAAAGATGCCATTTTAGGTCAGACAGTGCATGTTAGGTATGAGGCTTTGTTTAGAATCTGTTTGTGTTTTGGTCAGATACAGGATTTATAAGTAAAAGATCAAAGAGTCACTACTGATCAAAGGGTCTGCCTCAGTCCAACACCGGCACCTCCCATCATTTTTTTTTAGTTAATCAGGAATGGTGCATTCATCCTTTTAATCACCATTGAGTATAGACCTACAGTCCTCAAACGTTCCTCATATGTTAAGCTTTTCATTCCTGGGGCTGTTCTTGTGAACCTCTTCTGAGCCCGCTCCAGGGCTGGTACATCCTTTCTGAGATATGAGGCCCAAAACTGTGCACAGTACTCTAAATATGGCCTGACCAGAGGCTTCTAGATCCTCCAGAAGTACATCCCTGCTTTTATATTCAAGTCCTTTCAAAATAAATGCCGAAGTTGCATTTGCCTTCCTGACTATTAACTCAACCTGCAGGTTTACCCTGAGGGAATCCTGGACTAGAACTCCCAAGTTGCTTTGCACTTCAGACTTCTGAAAATAGTCCATGCTTTAATTCTTCTTACCAAAGTGTATGACCTCACACTTTCCCACATTGTACTCCATCTGCCACCTCTTTGCCCATTCTCCTAACATGTCCAAATCCTTCTGCAGCCTCCCCACATCCTCAGTGTTCTCTACGTATCTGTATCATCTGCAAACTTAGCCAGAATTCCCTCGGTTCCTAGTTTGGTCGAGGTGTAGACTCTCTAATGGCACATGCCCGACTTATCGTAGTATTGGTGCCATTGGCCTATGAACAAGTGCCCTCTTCTCCCAAACCAGTAGGTTGGACAAATGCAGAATTTCTGCACTCCTGCCCCTTTGGGTCCTGTCATCTGTCTCAAATGAAGTGACATCCTCCTGTCACTGAGTCTGGTCAGATCACCCTATTGTAAGAGGTATCTGTATCCAGTTACAAAAAGGTCTTTGTAACTTGCCCCTCCTTGTTATATCAGTGTCAATATCACTATCAATGTCATTGGAGGAGGAGCAAGGCTCCGAAAGCTTGTTTTCAAGTGAACCTGTGAATATAATCTGATGTTCTGTGATTTCTAACCATAACTTAAAAAAAAAACAAAGGTAATAACAAACTTGAAGAAAATACAAAATTGTGCAAAGCTTGCGTGGCAGGTGAGAAGATTGAACAAAATATTAAAACAGCAAAGAATGACGCCAAGGCTAATAAGGTGGGAAAAATTAGGGTATGACAGGAAGTTGCCATATATCTCTCAATTCTGTAGTTCTGCCTTTGGCTCATAATCTCTGAGCTAAAGATGCTCAAGCTCAAAACTCTGAGTTGGTTATTGTTTGATGGAAGAACTAGTTTAGGTTGATATGTAACAAAACCTTTTCAAGGTATTTATCCAATGAACAGTGGAAAACATTTATAAAGCTTAAGATGTTTGAACCATTTTAAAGTCATTCAGCCCATTAATTTGCTGTGTCCCTGGATCCTTGATTCCCTTACTGATTAAAAGTTTGTCTATCTCAGCATTGAATATATTTAACAGCACTCAGTAGCCCTTCTGTGGTAAAGAATTCCACAGATTCACTACCTTCTGAGAGAAGGAATTGTGCCTCATCTCTGTTTTAAATGTATATCCTTGTAGTCTCAGCCCATGCCACCTGGTCCTAGACTCTCCCACAAGTCAAAATAACCTTTCTGCACCTATCCTTCTAGATCCCTAAGAATCTTTGTGTTTTAATAAGATCATGTTTCGTTCTTCTAAATTTCAATGAAGATGGACCCAACCAACTCAACCTTTCCTAGTAAGACAGTCCCGTCGTATCTTGCAGCAGCCTAGGTGAACCTTCTCTGGACTGCCTCCAAAGTCAATATAGATTTCTATAGCTAAGGAGCCCAAAACTGTTCATAGTATTCTGGCCTGGTCTGACTCAAGCTTTTGGATAGGTTTGGCAAAACCTCCCTACTGTTATACTCTAATCTCTTTGCTTTTAAGACCAACGTTCTGTTTACCTTCCCTGTTACCCACTGAACTTGGATGCTAGGTTTTTGACAGTAATGGAGGGCTCCCAAATCTCTCTGTGCTGCAGCTTTCTGCAATTTTTCTCCATTTAAATAATATTCAGCATCTCTATTCTTCCGGCGGCGGCAGGGGGGATGCATGACCTATCGTTTCCCCATACTCCATCTGCCAAGTTTTTGCCCACTCTCTTATAATGTGTTCATACATTCCCCTGCAGACTCTTCATACTGTCCTCACCACTAGCATGTCCACCTTATTTTGTGTCATCCACAAACTTAGCATTAGTATATTCACTTGCCTCATCCAAGTCATAGCTGTGCGTTGTTTAAAAAATTGTGGGTCCAGGACTGTTTCATGTGGTACACTGGTGGTTACAGGTTGGCATCCTGAAAATGCCCCTCTTGTCCCAATCGATCTTCTATTAGTTAACCAATCTATTATCCATGCTGATATACTACCTCCAACAACATAAGCCCTTCCCTAAATAGCCCAATATGTGCACCTTGTCAAACACCTTCTAATAATCTAAATATATTAAATTCACTGCTTCCCCTCTGTCCTGCTTGTCACTTCTCACAGAATTCCAGTAAATTTGTCAGGCATGATTCAAAACAATATTAATTATTCAAAAGAAAACATTCTATTGAAAAATAAAAACCTGGCAAGAAGGCCCATCTTTTGGCTTTTTACGACAGTTACGGAAAGTATTAGATAAAAGGAAGAAACTTATGATTTTTCAAAGAATAGTAGCAAGTTGAGGATTTGGAGTTTTTAGAAACCAGCAAAGACCACTAAAATTTGATGATAAAGGGGAAAAGAAATGATTTTAAACCAGCCAGGAATAAAAAGACAGATTGGTGGAAAGAAAGCTCAATGTTAAAATGAAGAGGGTAGCTGAAGTAGCTGTCAGTTCCTCAGAAGAGGAGACGGGAAAGAATTTCATGGGGAGTGAGGAAGTAGCAGAGACATTGAACAAGTGATTTACTTTGTCTCCATAGCAGAAAAGACCAGTTACTTTACCAGAAATTGAGGGTCTTCAGGAACAAATAAGTGCTGAAATCAAACTAATTACAATCAGAGGAAAATGTACTGGGAGAACTTGAGACTAAAATGTGCCTCATCCAAGGATCTGCTGGCCCAGAAAGAGCTCCACTCTCTGAGCATCAGTAATTTCCAAAATTCCATAAGGCGCAGAAAACTCCATGAGATCAGAGTTAGCAGATGTAATAAAACAATTCAAGAAAGGAATTGCAGATAAACAAAAAAAAACAAACTGTTTAAATGTGATCAGAGAATAATGGGAACTGCAAATGCTGGAGAATCCCAGATAACAAAGTGTGAAGCTGGATGAAGGGTCTAGGCTGGAAACGTCAGCTTTTGTGTTCCTGAGGTGCTGCTTGGCCTGCTGTGTTCATCCAGCTTCACACTTTGTTAAACTGTTTAAATGTGGCAGGCTGTTTTTGTTGGGTAATGTTTGAGCATTGTAGAATTTAGATACAGAATGGGGTTAAGAGACAGTCAGTGCAACAAGGAATGGATCAGTGCCTCTTATGCCTATGTTCCTAGGTGAGACCTATTGAGAAGATTTCTACACTGATCTTTGAAGTCTGGTTTAATTGAATAAGGCATGCACTTTGTAAGAGTTGGTTACTGTAATGTTTGATATTGCTGACAGTACCAATTCAGATCGGTCATCAGTGCTATCTAACACTTTTTTAATTTTCTTTTGCAGATCTTGAGCAATGCTCGTCTTTTCCTAGAGAACCTTATTAAGTAAGTACTTTTTGAAAATCATTCCTGACTTTCAAAAATGATGAAGAACCATTATGAATGTGAGGCTTAAAAGATCAATTTAAGATTCGAATTTGTTTTGAGTTAAATTTCTGACCTTTGTTGCCCACTGAATGTGAAATGTATCATGGGAGTTGTGATATTGCCTTACTCAAGGTACACCGTCATCACCCAAGTTAGTTCACACCTGAGCCAAATTTTGCAAGAGGAGGAGACACAATCTTGTCAGCAATGTCCTGTCCGTCCGTATACTGATGTAGAAAACAGGGGGAGATCCAGGACATAAGTAGCTGAGAAATAGAAGAGAGTGGAGACACAAGTATTGTATCTTTGGAAAATATAGCGAAGTTAAAATGTGGAAGTACTTTTGAAATGTATAGTTATGGTACAATTCATGTAATAACTGATAATCGTTTCTGTGTGCAATAATTTCACTGCACTGCATACTTCTGATGTAATGTTAATTTAATAATTAGCCCTTCACGCTTCGTATTCCTTCCTCCTTTCCTCAGCTGCTTATAAAATGCTTACTTTAATTTGGTTTCTGGGACATCAGTAGCTGAGACCCAATTCTGCTGTTTTGGGTAAAATATTACGCCAAAGATTATGAATTTGGTCATTATCTGAAAAGGAAGGATGTGTAGATCTATGGCCAAAGGCAAGGGAATGGCACCTTCGGAATGATGGATCGTATTTGAAGCGGATTAAATATCATCTGATGGTGACTGTTGAGATATGGCTATATAATGTCAAAGACTGAATCCTGAATATTGAGGGCTATGGTGAATTGGAGTTTAGGAAGTCAGATAAGAGAGATCGGGTCATACTGTTAATCAATGATACTGTCACTGCAACAGTTAGACAAGATTCATGACTGACCTCGGAGGCATCTCTAGGTAGCAGTGACCACAAGACAATTATATTTTTCTACCAGTAAGAAAGAGAGAAAATCTTCAGACTAATATCTAAAATAGTCTTTTGGTAAAAAGACTTTTTTTAAAGCTTTTCATTTTGCACTTGTCAGGATAGTTCAAACAAAATGCCAAAGTCAAGGGACAATAACATTTATACTGTATGAGAGGAGAGTGCTGATTGGTTGACCTGTGAACTCTGGTAGAGGATTACTGTAGAGAATGTACTTGACAGTTAACTAACAAGCCTTGTATAAATTTTTAAGAAAGTCAGGTTGACTATGATCTGACTTTTGCCCTGAGAAATGAACTAGAGAATGGTTGTCATCTATTCTGTTGAATTGAAACAGGCACAGTGGGTGTCTTCCTTCCTGAAAAGAACAAGGCCCTCCATATTAATATATATAGGCTACAGTACACCCACACGTACACCGTTACTGAAAATCCAACTCTCAATCTTAAATTGGCCATCAGCATGTTTCTCCTTCAGTCAGGATTGTCCAGCAAATTGTGTCCAATTGTGGAATCACATGTGCTGTAAAATACTTGTGGGTTTTGCAAAATGGGACCAGACGGGTATGGTCAGTTCCTTGTTTTTTGTGAGCAGCCAAAGGGATATGCCCAAATCAGATAAAACGTTTTTCAACAAAAGTTGTATTTTTAGTACACTAGTACTTTAAGCTTAAAGTAAAGGCAATTATCTGCACAGGAAGGCTGAGCTACTTGAAGTGAACTGGGCTACCAGACTAGGGGATAGATCAATCCAGTAGCAATGGTAGACGTTTATGGGGATATTTCAGAATATTCTATCAAGCATGTTCAAATTGGCAACCTGTAGTGGTGTGCCACAGGAATTAATGCTGGACCCACAATTACTAACAAGATGTATTAATGATTTGGATGAAGATAGTGATATACTGTTGCCAAGTTCACTTTTGATTTTAAAAAAAATTAGTTGGGTTGGCAAGTAGAGAGGTTGACTCAGTCTGCAGAGAGATATAGACAGGTTAATTGAATGGGCAAAATCTTAGTAGATGGAATATGATGTGGGAAATGGAGGGACTGTCTTATGAGAGATAATGGGAACTACAGATGTTGGAGAATCCAAGATAACAAAGTGTGGAGCTGGATGAACACAGCAGGCCAAGCAGCATCTTAGGAGCAGGAAAGCTGACAAGGGTGGAGGAGAGGGTTCTGAAATAAATAGGGAGAGACGGGTAGGCGGACTGAAGATGGATAGAGGAGGAGATAGGTGAAGAGGAGACAGACAAGTTAAAGGGGCGGGAATGGAGCCTGTAGAGGTGAGTGTAGGTGGGGAGGTAGGGAGAGTCATCCGGGGAGGATGGACAGGTCAAGGGGATGGGATGAGGTTAGTAGGTAGAAAATGGGGGTGCGGCTTGAGGTGAGAGGAAGAACAGGTTAGGGAGGCGGGGACGTGCTGGGCTGGTTTTGGGATGCAGTAGGGGGAGGGGAGATTTTGAAGCTTGTGAAATCCACATTGATACCATTGGGCTGCAGGGTTCCCAAGCGGAATATGGGTTGCTGTTCCTGCAATCTTTGGGTGGAATGGTTGTGGCACTGCAGGAGTCCCAGGTTGGACATGTCCTCTAAGGAATGGGAGGGTGGGGGGATTGAAATGGCTCGCGACTGTAAGGTGCATTTGTTTATTGTGAACCAAGTGTAGGTGTTCTGCAGAGCGGTCCCCAAGCCACTGCTTGGTTTCCCCGATGTAGAGGAAGCCACAACAGGTACAGCAGATGCAGTATACCACATTGGCAGATGTGCAGGTGAACATCTACTTGATGTGGAAAGTCGTCTTGGGGCCTGAGATGGGGGTGAGGGAGGTGATGCATGGGCAAGTGTAGCACTTCCTGCGGTTGCAGGGGAAGGTGCCGGGTGTGGTGGGGTTGGAGGGGAGTGTGGAGCGGACAAGGGAATCACAGAGAGAGTGGTCCCTCTGGAAAGCAGACAAGGGTGGGGATTGAAAAACATCTTTGGTGGCGTCGGATCGTAGATGGCGGAAATGTCAGAGGATGATGTGTTGGATCAGGAGGTTGGTGGGGTGGTATGTGAGGATGAGGGGGATTCTCTTTTGGCGGCTATTGCGGGGACGGGGTGTGAGAGATGAGTTGTGGGAAATGCAGGAGACACGGGTCAAGGGTGCTCTCGATCACTGCGGGGGAGGGGGAGGTATGTTGCAGTCCTTGAAGAACAAGGACATCAGGGATGTACAGGAGTGGAACACCGCATCCTGGGATCCAATGCAGCGGAGGAATTAGGAACAGGGGATGGAATGATTGCAGGAAGGTGGGTGAGAGGAGGTGTATTCTAGGGCGCAGGAAGGTGGGTGGGAGGAGGTGTATTCTCGGGCGCAGGAATGTGGAAAGATTGGAGCGACTGGACTTGTATACACTTGAGTTTAGAAGGATGAGAGGGGATCTGATTGAGACGTATAAGATTATTAAGGGATTGGACACTTTGGAGGCAGGAAGCATGTTTCCACTGATGGGTGAGTCTAGAACCAGAGGACACAGTTTAAGAATAAGGGGTAGGCCATTTAGAACAGAGTTGAGGAAAAAACTTCTTCACCCAGAGAGTGGTGGATAGATGGAATGCTCTGCCCCAGAAGGCAGTGGAGGCCAAGTCTTTGGGTAGTTTCAATGAAGAGATGGATAGAGCTCTTAAAGATGGTGGAATCAAGGGTTATGGGGATAAGGCAGGAACAGGATATTGAATGTGGATGATCAGCCATGATCATAATGAATGGTGGTGCTGGCTCGAAGGGCCAAATGGCAGATTCTTGCACCTATTGTGTATTGTCTGTTTCCAGACGGACCACTCTCTCCGTGACTCCCTTGTCCGCTCCACACTCCCCTCCAACCCCACCACACCCAGCACTTTCCCCTGCAACTGCAGGAAGTGCTACACTTGCCCATGCATCTCCTCCCTCACCCCCATCCCAGGCCCCAAGACGACTTTCCACATCAAGTAGATGTTCACCTGCACATCTGCCAATGTGGTATACTGTACCCACTGTGGCCTCCTCTACATTGGGGAAACCAAGCAAAGGCTTGGGGACTGCTTTGCAGAATACCTACACTTGGTTCGCAATCAACAAATGCACCTCCCAGTCGCGAACCATTTCAACTCCCGCTCCCATTCCTTAGACGGCATGTCCTTCCTGGGCCTCCTACAGTGCCATAACAATGCCACCCGAAGGTTGCAGGGACAGCAACCCGCCTCCCTAACCTGTTCTTCCTCTCACCTATCACCTCCTCCCACCTCAAGCCGCACCCCCATTTCCTACCTACTAACGTCATCCCGCCCCCTTGACCTGTCCGTCCTCCCTGGGCTGACCTATCCCCTCCCTACCTCCCCACCTATACTCACCTCTACAGGCTCGATCCCCACCCCCTTAACTTGTCTGTCTACTTTGCACCTATCTTCTCCTCTGTCCATCTTCGATCCGCCTCCCCCCCACCCCATTTATTTCAGAAGCCTCTTCCCCCTCCCGCTTTTCTGATGAAGGGTCTAGGCCCGAAACGTCAGCTTTTGTGCTCCTAAGATGCTGCTTGGCCTGCTGTGTTCATCCAGCCCGACACTTTGTTATCTCGGGCTGTCTTATGAGGTGAGGTTAAGTAGGTTGGGCCTGTACACGTTGAAGGTTTTGCAAGTTATTGCAAGGCTGCAATAGGTTTTTATTCAGTAAGGAAATAGAGTTGTGGGGGAGAGGCAGAAAAGTGGAGTTGAGGACTATTAGATCAGCCATAATTTCATTTGAATGGTGGAGCAGACTGATTGGACTGAATGGCCTAACTCAGATGATTTGTCTTATGTAGTTGATGAGATATGCCTTGTTTTTTAATGTGCAGTTCTGTACTTAGGTCATCTGTCTGGCATCACTCCACGAACAAGCATCACACATTGTAACACTGTAAAAGCAGTATTTTGGCTAAAGTCCAAGTGAATGGCTTTGATTACAATTTGGCTCATTCTTGGTTATCAGTAAGCTGATCAACTAATAAACTCCCTTTGCTCTGATGCAAAGCTTTATCTCCACTGCTTAGACTAATTGAATCCCTACAGTGTGGAAGCAGGCCATTTGATCCATTGAGTCCACACTGACCTTTGAAGAGCATCCCTTCCAGACCCACTCCCCTACCCCATCCCTGTAACCCTGCATTTACCATGGCTAACCCATCTAGCCTGCACATCCTTGGACACACTAAGAAAAATTTAGCATGGCTAATCTACTTAACTGGCACGCCTTTGGACTGTGGGAGGAAACCAAAGCAGCTGGAGGAAACCCACTCAGACAAGGGAAGAATGTGCAAGCTCTATAAGATCAGTTACCCAAGGCTGGAGTCTCTAGCTCTGTGAGGTAGTAGCACTAACCACTGAGACACCTAGACATTTATCCCACAAATCCATCATTCTTTGCACATAGAGGATTTCCTGATATCAGTCTAAACGTTAGCTGCCTGGAGCTTTAGCTTGTGTTCCTAGTTCTTTTTGATCAGTATTATTTGAAGGAATGGTATAATTTATATTTTCCTGTATTTTTAATGCACTATACTTGTAGAAGGTTCCTTCTTTTACAGTTCCATTATATGAAAAACCAAATGTTTCTAATCCTTCCTCCTTACCATGACTCCAAGCACGGTAGTTCATGCTCTTGGCTCTTCACAACACCGTCTCCAGTACTTGAATATCTCGCTTCTTGATGTCTGAAATTGCTCCCTCTATTTAAGTTGTGACCTAACCTGAGTACTACAATACGTTTTTTCAACTCACCTGACTACTGTTTGACCATTCTTGATTTAAGCTACAACATCTTCTTGGCTTTGATTGCTGAGCTGTGCTAGTTTGCTGTTGAACCAGTTGAGACTCCTAATTATCTTGCAGCATCATCTCTAGTAATTTCAGCTCATTTTAAGGAGAATGTCTGTCACCTGTCTACGTGCAGAAATTTATGCCTATCTTTGTAAATTTCAATCTGCCAGTGATCTGTCCACATCATATTGTAATCCCCTACCTCCTTTCTGGATTTTGTTAAAACCCACCTTTTGACTATTCCTCCTTATGTTTCCACCCATGCCTCAGCATTTATTTGTGTATTGCAACACTTCTGTGCAACATCTTGGGATGCTTTTCCATGTTAAGACTTAAAATAAATGCACACTGCCGCTGTCCAATGCAATCTGCTATCTCTAATTTTCCACTACCATCTTATCATTAGCAAATTTGACTGTTTTAGATTGACCATGTCAATCCAGCTAAGTTATATAAACAAGAATTGGTGGCAGTACTGCATTTACTGAAGCATGGTTTGAGCAGCTTGCATGTGACAGTTTTGCATTGCACTTCATAAGTCTGCATTTAAGTAATTTCCCAAAATGCTGGAAAAGAAGAATGTGATAGAAGGCCTGTCAAAATAGAGATCAATGCAGCAAACACACGCTTAACATTAGTCAGCGTTTCTTTGGCTTTACCTAATTTACATCAGCGATGCTTATATTCAGTTCACTCTGTTTATAAAGCACTGAGTGAATAACAAATACCCTTTGCGGGTTGGGAAAAGATGAAGTTTTACAGATTTTTAGCACACTTACATGACTTTGTCAATCAATAAGAAAACTTAATTTTAATTCCCCGGTGTCCTAATTTTTAATTTTTGTTTTAAATTGCATTACTGGTGAGCCCAAGCTCGCTGGCCATTCCTAGTTGCATTAAGAAGTTGATGGTGGTCCATAGATTTAGTACAACTGAATACTTTCAGTCCCAAAGATTGGTGGGGTTGTGGATAGTGAAGAGGATTGTCAGAGGATACAGCAGGGTATAGATCAGTCGGAGGCACAGGTAGAAATATGGTAGATGGAGTTTAATCTAGACAAGTATACTTGACCTTCCAAAATGCATCACTTCATAAGTGGAAGTTATACAGTGAATGGCAGAACCCTTAGGAGTATTGATAAGCAGAGGGATCTAGGTATAATGGTCCACAGATCACTGAAGGTGGCCGTGTAGGTAGATAAGGTAGTAAAGGCGTATGGCATGCTCGACTTCATTGGAAGGGGCGTGGAGTATAAACATAGACAATTTATGCTACAGGTTATAGAACTATAGTTAGGCCACACTTGGAATATCGCATGCAGTTGTAGTCGCCACACTACCAGAAGGATGTGGACGTGTTGGAGTGGGTACAGAAACGGTTTACCAGGAAGTTACCTGTATGGGGAATTTGAGCTATGAAGAAAGGTTGGATTGTTTTTGCTGGAACACAGGAAGTTGAGGGGTGACCTGATAGAAGTTTATAAGATTTTGAATGGCATAGATAGAGTGGAAGGTACTAGGCTTTTTCTCAGGGTGAAAGGGTCAATTACTAGGGGACACAGGTTCAAGATGTGGAGGAGGAAGTTTAAGAGATGTAACTGGTAGTTACCCTGTTATCTGAATAAAAGGCTAAGATCTCGAGAATAAGGAGCAGGATGAGGACATTTGACCCCTTGAGCCTGTCCTGATTTTCAATTAAATCTTGGCTGAACCTCTACCTCTAGCCAAGCTTCCTGCCCACTTAGCTCTTGTGTCATGCAGTGGTAATATCCCTGTGTCAGACTTAGAAAATCCAGGTTCTAATCCTCATTGAGCTATGTCATAATGCATCTATTCAGGTTGATTGGAATTGTCCATTGAATGGTAGTGGGTCAGGGCCTTGTGTGTTTCATTTTTAAGAATTTCTGCGATGTCTTATGGCCTTGTTAAGGGCTACGGGGAAAGTGCGGGTAAGTGGAGTTGAAATGCCCATCAGCCATGATTAAATGGCGGGGTGGACTCGATGGGCCGGATGGCCTTACTTCCACTCCTATGTCTTATAGTCGGTTTTATGATACTGAAGTCACATACTCACGAGGTAAGGATGGGAGCTTTCCTTCCTGAAGGATGTCAGTAAATAAATGAACTTTAGAGCCTGGATTAATGCATGCAGTTTTAGGGCTGTTGCTGTCCGGCAGTGGGGGAAAGCGAGTCCCAGATGAAACTTACCTCCGAGCAGCTGCGAGCCAGTTTGGATCAGGTTGGGAACAGTTATTGGACTGGGTCTGACATGGACGATCAGGCCTCGGGTGGACACCCCTGTGCTGAGCGACTGCAGTGTAATGTTTATTTGTAATTTGGTTATCTGTCTACAATATCTATCCTTTTTAACTGTCATATTTCAAACAAATACTGGTTGCTGCAGCAGCGGGAGCTTGGAGCAGGAGCCTGTCGGGAAGCTGGTGAGTCACGGTTTTTGAATCTACATAAAGCTTACCTCGTGAATAGGCGGAGGTATGCTGAGCAGGAGCCGACACGGGACTGGTGAGTGAGTGAGGTAATATATTTGTGTTGGTTGCGTTACCCGAAACTACCCGGGTAGTGTCTCCCAGCCATCCTCCTCTAACCAAAAAAAAAGGTTCTGTGTGCCTGATTGGTAAGGTAACAAGTTTATTTTTTATTTTTTTTTAAGTCTTGGGAATTTAGAATAATGGGAACAGAGGTCAGGGCAGTTGAATGCTCCTCCTGCAGAACGTGGGAGGTAAGGGTCACCACTAGTGTCCCTGCTGACTACATCTGTGGGAAGTGCACCCAACTGCAGCTCCTCGAAAACCGCGTTAGGGACCTGGAGCTGGACGAACTTCGGATCATTCGGGAGGCACAGGGGGTTATTGAGAGGAGTTACAGGGAGGTAGTCACTCCTCAAGTACAGGAAAAAGGCAGATGGGTTACGGTCAGGGGACGGAAAGGGAACCGGCAGGCAGTGCAGGGATCCCCTGTGGCCATTCCCCTCAACAATAAGTATACCGTTTTGGATACTGTTGTGGGGGGGGGGGGATGACTTACCAGGGGAAAGCAGTGGGGCACAGGTCTCTGGCACAGAGTCTGTCCCTGCTGCTCAGAAGGGAAGGGGGAAGAGGAGCAGAGCATTAGTCGTTGGGGACTCCATAGTTAGGGGGACAGATGGGAGAGACTCCTGGCTGGTGTGTTGCCTCCCAGGTGCCAGGGTGCATGATGTCTCTGATCGTGTTTTTGGGATCCTTAAGGGGGAGGGGGAGCACATTGGCACCAACGACATAGGTAGGAAGAGAGATGGGAGTTTAAAGCAGAAATATAGGTAGCTAGGCTGGAAGCTGAGAGCTAGGATGAACAGAGTTGTTCTCTCTGGTTTGCTGCCCGTGCCACGCGCTAGTGAGGCGAGGAATAGGGAGAGAGAGGAGTTGAACACGTGGCTACAGGGATGGTGCAGGAGGGTGGGTTTTGGATTCTTGGATAATTGGGGCTCTTTCTGGGGTAGGTGGGATCTCTACAAGCAAGATGGTCTTCACCTGAACCAGAGGGGTACCGATATCCTGGGGGGAGAATTTGCTAAGGCTATTCGGGTGGGTTTAAACAAATTCAGCAAGGGGATGGGCACCCAAATTTTAGTTCGACTATAGAAAATGTTGAGAGTAGGGTGGTCCAAAATAAAGTTTCAGGGAAGCAAGATGGCACCAGCAAGCAAGAAGTTGGTTTGAAGTGTGTCTACTTCAATGCCAGGAGCGTCTGGAATAAGGTGGGTGAACTTGCAGCATGGGTTAGTACCTGGGACTTCGATGTTGTGGCCATTTCGGAGACATGAATAGAGCAGGGACAGGAATGGTTGCAGGTTCCGGGATTTAGATGTTTCAGTAAGAACAGAGAAGATGGTAAAAGGGGTGGAGGTGTGGCATTGTTGGTCAAGGACAGTATTACAGTTGCAAAAAGGATGTTTGGGGACTCGTCAACTGAGGTAGTATGGGCTGAGGTTAGAAACAGGAAAGGAGAGGTCACCCTGTTGGGAGTTTTCTGTAGGCCTCTGAATAGTTCAAGAGATGTAGAGGAAAGGATAGCAAAGATGATTCTCGATAGGAGTGAGAGAGACAGGGTAGTTGTCATGGGGGACTTCAACTTCCCAAATATTGACTGGGAACACTATAGTTCGAGTACTATAGATGGGTCAGTTTTTGTACAGTGTGTGCAGGAGGGCTTCCTGACACAGTATGTAGATAGGCCAACAAGGGGCGAAGCCACATTAGATTTGGTACTGGGTAATGAGCCTGGCCAGGTGTTAGATTTGGAAGTAGGTGAGCACTTTGGTGATAGCGATCACAATTCTGTTATGTTTACTTTAGTGATGGAAAGGGATAGGTGTATACCACTGGGCAAGAGTTATAGCTGGGGGAAAGGCAATTACGATGAGATTAGGCAAGATTTAGGGAGCATAGGATGGGGAAGGAAACTGCAGGGGATGGGCACATTAGAAATGTGGAGCTTATTCAAGGAAAAGCTCCTGTGTGTCCTAGATAAGTATGTACCTGTCAGGCAGGGAGGAAGCTGTAGAGTGCGGGAGCCGTGGTTTACGAAGGAGGTGGAATCTCTGGTCAAGAGGAAGAAGAAGGCTTATGTTAGGATGAGATGTGAAGGCTCAGTTAGGGCACTTGAGGGCTATGAGGTAGCCAGGAAAGACCTAAAGAGACAGCTCAGAAGAGCGAGGAGGAGACATGAGAAGGTGTTGGCAGATAGGATCAGGGTAAACCCTAAGGCTTTCTATAGGTATTTAAGGAATAAAAGTAAGATTAGGCCCAATCAAGGATAGTAGTGGTAAGTTGTGTGTGGAATCAGATGAGATAGGGGAAGCGCTAAATGAATATTTTTCAACAGTATTCACTCTAGAAAACGACAATGTTGTTGAGAATACTGAGATACAAGCTACGAGACTATGTGGGATTGAGGTTCACAAGGAAGAGGTATTAGAAATCCTACAGAGGATGAAGATAGATAAGTCCCCTGGGCCGGATGGGATTTATCCTCGGATCCTCTGGGAAGCCAGGGACGAGATTGCCGAGCCTTTGGCATTGATCTTCAACCCGTCATTGTCTACAGGAATAGTGCCAGATGACTGGAGGATAGCAAATGTGGTTCCCCTGTTCAAGAAGGGGAGTAGAGACAACCCTGGTAATTATAGACCAGTGAGCCTTACCTCAGTTGTTGGCAAAGTGTTCGGAAAGATTATAAGGGATAGGATTTATAATCATCTAGAAAAGAATAAATTGATTAGGGATAGTCAGCATGGTTTTGTGAAGGGAAAGTCATGCCTCACAAACCTTTATTGAGTTCTTTGAGAAGGTGACCAAACAGGTAGATGAGAGTAAACCAGTTGATGTGGTGTATATGGATTTCAGCAAGGTGTTCGATAAGGTTCCCCACAGTAGGCTATTGTACAAAATGCGGAGGAATGGAATTGTGGGAGATATAGCAGTTTGGATCGGAAATTGGCTTGCTGAAAGAAGACAGAGGGTGGTAGTTGATGGGAAATGTTCATCCTGGAGACCAGTTACTAGTGGTGTACCGCAAGGGTCAGTGTTGGGTCCACTGCTGTTTGTCATTTTTATAAATGACCTGGATGAGGGCGTAGAAGGATGGGTTAGTAAATTTGCAGACGACACTAAGGTCGGTGGAGTTGTGGATAGTGATGAAGGACGCTGTAGGTTGCAAAGAGACATAGATAAGCTGCAGAGCTGGGCTGAGAGGTGGCAAATGGAGTTTAATGCAGGCAAGTGTGAGGTGATGCACTTTGGTAGGAGTAACCAGAAGGCAAAGTACAGGGCAAATGGTAAGATTCCTGGAAGTGTAGATGAGCAGAGAGATCTCGGTGTCCATGTACACAGATCCTTGAAAGTTGCCACCCAGGTTGACAGGGCTGTTAAGAAGGCATACAGTGTTTTAGCTTTTATTCATAGAGGGATTGAGTTCCGGAACCAAGAGGTTATGGTGAAGCTGTACAAAACTCTGGTGTGGCCGCACTTGGAGTATTGTGTACAGTTCTGGTCACCGCATTATAAGAAGGATGTGGAAGCTTTGGAAAGGGTGCAGAGGAGATTTACTAGGATGTTGCCTGGTATGGAGGGAAGGTCTTACGAGGAAAGGCTGAGGGACTTGAGGCTGTTTTCATTAGAGAGAAGAAGGTTGAGAGGTGACTTAATTGAGACATATAAAATAATCAGAGGGTTAGATAGGGTGGATAGGGAGAGCCTTTTTCCTCGGATGGTGACGGCGAGCACGAGGGGGCATAGCTTTAAATTGAGGGGTGAAAGATATAGGACAGATGTCAGAGGTAGTTTCTTTACTCAGAGAGTAGTAAGGGAATGGAACACTTTGCCTGCAACGGTAGTAGATTCGCCAACTTTAGGTACGTTTAAGTCGTCATTGGATAAGCATATGGACATACATGGAATAGTGTAGATTAGATGGGCTTGAGATCGGTATGACAGGTCGGCACAACATCGAGAGCCGAAGGGCCTGTACTGTGCTGTAATGTTCTATGAATCGCTGTAAACTAATGCAACTACTTTTTCTTGTATCAGAGATAATAGGAACTGCAGACGCTGGGGAATCCAAGATAACAAGGTGTGGAGATGGATGAACATAGTAGCAGGAAAGCTCCTAAGACGCTGCTTGGCCCGCTGTGTTCTTCCAGCTCCACACCTTGTCATCTCAACTACTTTTGTTCTTTTATTTCCCTTTAGTATCTAAGATTTGTGCCTAAGTACTTTGTACCGAAGGTGATGCCATAATGGGTGACATTGTGAAACATTTTCACTGTACTCCTGTACTTTGTACTTGAGTACACATGACAATAATGGATATTCTATTCTATCTCACACACATGGTTAAAAGAGGAACCAAATTGGCAGCTTAACGTTCTAGGATATCCATGTTTTAGATGAGACAGGAGGAGGAAACAAAAGTTAGGGGGGTGGGGGGAGTTACATTACTGTTTTGAGGGAGAGCATCAGGAAAGGTGTTGCAGTGAGAAATTATAGGTGGGGCTGAGAACTGGAAAGGGAGCAAGCACAATGCTCGGGTTGAACGGCAGACCTCCCAGCTGCCAGTGGGAGATGGATGAAGAGGTACGTAGTCAGGTTCTGGAAAGACGTAAAAATAACAGGGTTGTTGTGGTGGGTGATTTTTAACATGCCCCCATATTGACTGGGACTCAGTGCCATGGGTTTGGATGAGAAACAATTTGTGAGAGGTATCCAGGAGGGTTTTTTGAAACATCATGTGGATAATTCAATGAGCAAGAGGCCACAGTGGACCTGGTATCAAGAAATGAACCCAGCCAGGTTTTCGAGGTTTCATTGGGGGCGCATTTTGGGAATAGTGATCATAATTCCGTAAGATAAGGACAACAGTGAACCACTGAAGGTGTTAAATTGAGGGAAGGCCAACAGTAGCTGAATTTAACAAGAATTGGAGAATGTGGATTGGGAGCAGCTGTTTGAAAGTAAATCCACATCTGATGTGGGAGTCTTTTAAAGACCAGTTGATTAGAGTGCAGGACAGGCATTATCCTGTGAAAATGGGCTGGAATGGCAGGATTTGGGAACTTTGAGTGAAAGGGGAAATACAGTTTAGTCAAAAAAAAAAGTATACCTAAGGTCTGGGCAGCTAAAAACAGACAAAGTCCTTGAAGACTATAGAGAAAGTAGGAAAGAGCTCAAACGGCGAGTTAGGAGGGCTAAAAGGGGCTATGAAATGCCCTCGTCTAGCAAGATTAAGGAAAATCCCAGGGTATTTTTTATACATCTTAGGAACAGGAGAGTAGCTACAGAAAGAGAGGCCCACTCGAGGATTAAGGAGGGAGGTTATGTTTGGAGCCAGAAGAAATGGGTGAGATTCTTAATGAGTACTGTACATTGGTATTCTCCAAAGAGAGGCTTGCTGAGGTGAGGGAAAGGTGTGAGAATACTCTGGCAGGTCAGTATACTCAAGGAGGAAGTGTTGGGTGTCTTGAAATACATTTAACGTAGAAAAGACCCCAGGGCCAGGCGGGATCTATCCTGGATATTGTGGGAGGCAAGGGAGGAAATAGCTGGGGCCTTAACACCACTTTGCATCTTCTTTGGCACTTGGCGAAGTTCCAGAAAACTGAAAAATGGCCAATGTTGTTCCTTTAGTTTAAGAAAGGAAGCAGAGATAATCCAGGTAATTATAGACAAGTAAGCCTGACATCAGTGGTGAGGAAGCTGTCGGAGAAGATACTGAGAGACAGGATTTATTCACATTTGGAAGCAAATGGACTTTAGTGAAAAGTATCATGGGTTAGTGCACGGAAGGTCACGTGTCACCAAGTTGATTGAGTTTTTTCAGGAAGTGACAAGAAGAATGGATGAGAGAAGGGCTGTGGATGTTGTCTACATGGTCTTCGGTAAGGCTTTTGATAAGGTACCTCATGGCAGGCTGGTGCAGAAGATAGTCTCATGGGATCTGGGGTGAGCTGGCTTTGTGGATATAGAAAGAAAAACAAATTGCTGGAAAAGCTTAGCAAGTCTGGCAGCTGTTGTGAAGAGAAATCAGAGTTTACACTTTTGGGTCCAGTGCCCCCTGTTCAGAAGTGTTAGTACTGATTTCCCTTCAGAGATGCTGCCAGACCTGCAAAGCATTTCCAGCAGTTTGTTTTTGTTCCTGATTTATGGCATCCGCAGTTCTTGGAGTTTTTTTACATGGCCACAGATCCAGATCTGTCTTGATCATAGAGAGTAGCGGTGGAAGGGTGCTTTTTGGAATGGCGATCGATAGCTACCGGTATTCTGCAGGGTTTGGCGCTGGGACCTTGGTTTGTAATATATATGTGATCCTTAGGAAATTGTAGCTCATGTGATTAGTAAGTTTGCAGGTCAGTGAGGAAAACTGCCAAAGGATACAGTGGGATATAGATTGCAGATGTGGGCTGAAAAATGGCAGGTGGAGTTTAATCCAGAGAAATGGCAGAACCCTGAGGAGCATTGACATACGGAGGAATCTGGGTGTACAGGTCCACAGTTGGATGAGGTGGTCAAGTGGGTGCCTGGAATGCACTGCCAGTGGAGAGGTGGAAGCAGACACGTTAGCAACGTTTACAGCATATCTTGATAGACATGTGAATGTAAGGGAACAGGGAAGGATACTGTGCATCGCAACAAGTAGCTGGTCTGAAGGATTAGGAATTGATATAGACTTGATGGGCTGCAGGGCCTGTTCCTGTGCTCCATTGCATTGTATAAATGAATTGGATTTTTACAACTGTCTGAAAGCTGCATGCTCACACTTGCTGGTATTTTTATTTCCAGATGCTTTCATTTCAGATTCTCGGACTACCATGGTGGGATCTGACCTCACTTCTTCTAGGTTCCTGGACCAGCAATATAATATAATATTTACTGTATCCATGTAACTAAAACAGAAAATTACTCTTGATGGTCTTGCCATGTAGTTGATTATTCTGAGCTGAGGATTCGAGAAGGGGGTTTCCCAATCAGAACTGAGCAGCAACATTGGTGTACCTACCCTGAATTTAGATTCACTTTGATTACTGGTGAAAGAGCTATGCAGTGTTCTAGTCTATACGTTTCATTTAATACAGCCGTTGTCTGCAAGTTTGCTTTCAGTTTGATGTAGAAAATAACATTTTTAATGACCTTTTAACCTTTATCAGCTTTTTCATTGAAACTGGCATTGATAACTTACAATTGCAGATATGGCATATTAGTGGATCCAATTCAAATAATCTCGCTGTTCCTGAAGGATCCCTACAGTTGGCCTGCTTTGTGCCTTATTATTGGTGAGTGTCCTGCACTTGGAAAGTGATTTGTGTCTCTGAGTCATTCCCTGTCTCTTTGTCTCCAGTGCTCTAGTAGGAGGTTTAATTGACAGTATAAGTCTTCAGATGTCATTCACTCGTAATTTGCTGTACAACTTCATTAACCTTTCCAGACACAAATGTTGATCCTGACTTTTCTTCAGATCTCCTATCTTTGAACTTGCCCAAATGAGATTTAATATCCCTCTGCTAGCAATTCACTAATTTTGAACTTGTCCCCTGATTATTATTGTTATGGACTTTAGTTTCTAACACCTGGAATTATTTTTGATAGCTAAGATTATGCGTGGTTAAAATGCACCTATGTCTTCCCTCTATGCCTTCCACTCCAATTATATAACAATGTAATCTTGTTCTGCCCTTCTGGATGTGAGTTTGCTCGCTGAGCTGGAAGGTTAGTTAGAACATAGAACATTACAGCACAGTACAGGCCCTTCGGCCCTCGATGTTGTGCCGACCTGTCGTACCGATCTCAAGCCCATCTAACCTACACTATTCCTTGTACGTCCATATGCTTATCCAATGACGACTTAAAGTTGGCGAATCTACTACTGTTGCAGGCAAAGCATTCCATTCCCTTACTACTCTGAGTAAAGAAACTACCTCTGACATCTATCTATATCTTTCACGCCTCAATTTAAAGCTATGCCACCTCGTGTTCGCCGTCACCATCCTAGGAAAAAGGCTCTCCCTGTCCACCCTATCTAACCCTCTGATTATTTTATATGTTTCAATTAAGTACCTCTCAACCTTCTTCTTTCTAATGAAAACAGCCTCCAAGTCCCTCAGCCTTTCCTTGTAAGACCTTCCCTCCATACCAGGCAACATCCTAGTAAATCTCCTCTGCACCCTTTCCAAAGCTTCCACATCCTTCTTATAATGCGGTGACCAGAACTGTACACAATACTCCAAGTGCGGCCACACCAGAGTTTTGTACAGCTTCACCATAACCTCTTGGTTCCGGAACTCAATCCCTTTATGAATAAAAGCTAAAACACTGTATGCCTTCTTAACAGCCCTGTCAACCTGGGTGGCAACTTTCAAGGATCTGTGTACATGGACACCGAGATCTCTCTGCTCATCTACACAATTAAGAATCTTAGCATTAGCCCTGTACTTTGCCTTCTGGTTACTCCTACCAAAGTGCATCACCTCACACTTGTCTGCATTGTTAGTTTTCTTGTTAGTTTTCAGACGTTTCGTCACCATTCTAGGTAACATCATCAGTGAGCCTCTGACGAAGCGCTGGTGTTATGTCCCGCTTTCTATTTATCTGGTTAGGTTTCCTTGGGTTGGTGATGTCATTTCCTGCGTTGGTGATGTCATTTCCTGTTCTTTTTCTCAGGGGATGGTAGATTGATTTGGAGCCAATGTGTTTGTTGATGGAGTTCCGGTTGGAATTCCTAGAAGCATGGCATTCCAACCGGAACTCCATCAACAAACACATTGATTTGGAGCCAATCTACCATCCCCTGAGAAAAAGAACAGGAAATGACATCACCAACCCAAGGAAACCTAAACAGATAAATAGAAAGTGGGACATAACACCAGCGCTTCGTCGGAGGCTCACTGATGATGTTACCTAGAATGGTGACGAAACGTCTAAAAACGAACCTTCCAGCTCAGCGAGCAAACTCACATCCAGAACCTCAACCTGAGCTACAAATCTTCTCAAAACTCGCTGTTCTGTCCTTGTCCTACGTGAATCGATTTTCCTGTTTTGAGGTTCCACTTCTTGCCTTGGTGTGGGGTCAGCAGCTTTTCTGTTGCTGTCACCACAATTGACAAATGTTATCATCAGTGTCTGGGCAGGAAATGAAACTACGTGAAATATGTGACAAAAAGAAGGCGTTACTATTACAGTCTTATATCGTACCCACATATCACTAGTGTATATCATTCTGTGTCCACTTACTGCTGTTGATTTAACAGACCTCTTTATATTCCCCAGTCTCGAATACTTTTGTAATTGTGACACTGCACATTGAAAGGAAAATGGCTGTGGTGAGTTGGTAGTTTTCTTTCTCTCAAGGGATAGGGAGTACTTGTGTTCTAATTGTTGGATAGTTTTGGTACTTGTATAAATATTGGAGGAAGTGGATTGCTTGTCATTGTGGAAACCCCCCCCCAGTGTAGGCCACTGTCCTTCAGAGGGCTGGATCCGTGGGCGAACAGGTCATGCCTCTAATCAGATATTTGAGAAATAACAAACCTTTCTTTGCCTCACCTGTCCTAAAACCATGCAACTACAGTTCCACAGACTGAAGAATCCATTAGGCTTTCCCCAAATGGTCATTGTTCGATAGGTGAATGTTGTAAGAGCGAGTGTTAACATGAAATTTGTACAGGCGGTCTCTGCTAAGCTTGAATTTGTTCGTTCTTGATGTTCTCACAGACATCTGCCTTTCAAGGAGGAATTGTTAGATAGGAATCAACAAGGGAAATCCTGCATGTAGTCATCACAGTCAAATCACTCTTCTCCCTGCCAATATTTGGGGAGCTTTGAGGGCGGTTATCATACCCATTCCCTTCATCCAGACCCTGGTACTCCAAGTGATTGTGATATTAAACAAATAACGGACCGTGAGATCAAAAGCCATCACAGCAAGCTAGAATGAAGTTCAGAAAATCCGAATCTGGGAGCTGGAAAGCTCCCAGTTTCCTGAAGTCTTTAGAGGGAGGAATCTGGCTCCTCAATTGGTTCACACAGATTCTAGGCTCTAAGTGGCTGATTCTTTGGCCCACTAAATTATTCTGTTTGCTGCTGATTATGTTAAAGGAATGCCATCACTGTTTCCTTGAGTTATGTAGGGATAAGAATATAAGAGGTAGGAGCATGAGGAGGCAATTCAGCCCCCTCGAATCTGCTCCACCATTTGATACAATAGTGGCTAATCTTATCTTGCCCTTACTCCACTTTACTGCCCACTCTCCATAGCCCTTCGTCTTATTATGAATTAAAAATTTGCTTACCTCCTTAAATTTACTCCGTCCCAGCATCCACCACATCTGGAGTTTGAATTTCACAGATTCACAACACTAAACTTTGCCTCATTTCTGTTTTAAATCTGCTATCCCTTTTTTGTTTTAAACAATTGACATGAGGAAATGTCCTCTTTGTGTCTAGTTTGTCAATGCCTTTATAAACGTATAGGATAGGCAATAAATAGTGTTGCCTGTATCCTAACCAAAATGAAAATAACGATTTGAGTTCGTTGGCGCGACCAGAAATCATGCAGGCAACCATTCAATTTGTGTCTTATCAAAGTGCCCCAGTCACTCTTATTTTAAGGTGTGCATTCTTATATTTATTTTGATTTTTGTGTAAATTGTTGAAATTGGTGTAATCTCAATTATTTCTATTGCCTTTTATTATTTTAAGCACTCAACTTGTCACTGTGATTTGATGTTTGAGATCTTGCCTTCCCAGCAGTTTGGGTTTTGAATGCCATTCAGTGGGCTGCGAGGCACAACCTAATTCAGTGGAACAACCTCCTGTGTTGGAAATTCAGAGATCCTGTGGAATACAGGGCATCATGTTTGCAAATTTGATTATCCTGGGTTAGAGTTGCCACATTTTGCTAATCTCAAACTTGATTTGGGTAGGATTGGCGCTTGAACTGCAATCATTCGGTGTAAGCCTCCAGTTCCAAGTGAAGTGTCATTATGGGAACACCGATTAATGGACTTATGACTTAAATTGTTCAACATTGAAACATTCAACAACTTTCTTAAAATTTGGACTGTTGTGTTGAGGACTTGGCAAGTGGTGGTATTCCCCACTTCCATCTTCACTGAGTAAAGAATAATCTGTGAATGATGCAATTGCTAAGTATTATGTCTATACATTCAGATGATTTTTTAATTTAAAGTTTGCAAGGTTTGAGTTATACAGCATTGACGGGTATGGAGGGGGTATTTTATTCGGAACTTAACTTGCCCATTCCTGACTTTGACAGCATTGCTTGTCCAGTGCTATGCAGCCTACAATTGTTTGGCTTCCGTATATACATGACTGTGCACCTAACTATAGCAGTATCAAATTTCTACATTTTGTACCATGTCCATTTGTGCTTGGAGCTTGTAAACTAGTGCATATCTATTTGATTGTGCCTGATTTATTTTACTTTGAAATGGGGATTGATTCCAGACCAAATCTCTAAGTTAGCAGAATCTCACATTAATCTAGGTATTGCACTCCAATTTGATCTAGGGCTGTTTTGATGAGTAAGCATCCCTCTATCATTCTCACTCCTGTGTTAGAGTCCTAGAAATGTACAACATGGAAACAGACCCTTTGATGCAACTCGTCCATGCCGATCAGATATCGTAAATTAATCTAGTCCCATTTGGCCCATATCCCTCTAAAGCCTTCCTATCCATGTACCCATCCAGTTGCCCTTTAACTGTTGTAATTGTACCAGTCTCCTCCACTTCCTCTGACAGCTCATTCCGTACACGCATCACCCTCTGTGTGAAAAATTTGCCCTCTACGTCCCTTTTAAATCTTCTCCTCTGTCTCACCTTGAACCAGTGCCTTCTAGTCCTGGACTTGCCCACCCTGGGGAAAAGACCTCGGCTACTCATCGTATCCATACCCCTCATTTTGTAAACTTTTACTGACCTGTAGAACTAATTGCAGCTAAGAACGTGACAGCCAACTTCTGAGCATTGTGCTTTTTACTCCAAGGATGCTAAAGGGACCTTGAACCTGACTTCTTGCACACCTTTCTCACGTGCTGAGATGCTTGCAGATGTATTATTTCCCTCAGCAATACAGCCAAGGCCGTAATTCTAGACACATATAGTCTCCTTTTATAGCCTTGGTATTGCAGTGGGATGGGATTCGGTGGTGGTTAGATTGCAGCCACAGAGACAAGGATAGAGATGACTTTTTTTTTCTGGCCTGTTTAACCTTGTAAAGCATTTCCTGTTTGAAAATCCAAGATATAAGCTCTAGCGTGTCATGTAAGTAAGTCCTGACCCTGTAGTTTCTAAAGCTCATACAAGGAACCTCATTTCTTTTCAAATTAGTCTAAAGGTATGTCACACTTGAAATAACAATCACCTTGAAGAAAGGCCATTTGCTACTCATTATCCCTTGACTTGCAATTCTTTTTCTCCACAGGGTGTTTTATCTGAGCGATTTGGGTTGGTTTTGCATACAGTTAACCTGATCGCCATTCTATCCTTCCCTGCAGCTGTGGTTTTAACAGTTGACTCAATAACCCCAGGTGAGTACAGTAGATGGCAGTTAGGGGAAAGAGGGTCAATGTACCTTCCTTGTAGAAGACTCTAACTGTAGTTTTGGTTCTATGGAGAAGCCCTGTTATTTTGAAAATTATTTGGTTACAAACCAGCAATAGCTTTCGGGATCATCTAGTGCAGTAAAAATTCTGGCCTGCGTTTAGGTTATGCCGAGGATGGCAGCAGGTCTTAAATGTCTGCTTAATTACCTGAGAGTCTATGCAGTTATAGAACAGAGTATTCTAGCATTGGACAATAGACAATAGGTGCTGGAGTAGGCCATTCGGCCCTTTGAGCCAGCACCACCATTCATTATGATCATGGCTGATCATCCACAATCAATATCCTGTTCCTGCCTTATCCCCATAACCCTTGATTCCACTATCTTTAAGAGCTTTATCTATCTCTTTCTTGAAACTATCCAGAGAGTTGGCCTCCACTGCCTTCTGGGGTAGAGCATTCCATTTATCCACCACTCTCTGTGTGAAGAAGTTTTTCCTCAACTCTGTTCTAAATGGCCTACCCCTTATTCTTAAACTGTGTCCTCTGGTTCTGGACTCACCCTTCAGGGGAAAAACATGCTTCCTGCCTCCAGAGTGTCCAATCCCTTAATAATCTTATGTCTCAATCAGATTCCCCCCTCATCCTTTTAAACTCAAGCGTATACAAGCCCAGTCGCTCCAATCTTTCAACATATGATAGTCCCGCCATTCTTGGAATTGACCTCGTGAACCTACGCTGCACTCCCTCAATAGCAAGAATGTCCTTCATCAAATTTGGAGACCAAAACTGTACACAATACTCCAGGTGCGGTCTCACCAGGGCCCTGTACATCTGCAGAAGGACCTCTTTGCTCCTATACTCAGTTCCTCTTGTTATGAAGGCCAGCATGCTATTAGCTTTCTTCAACTTTGAACAGGGTTCACAAATCACCTTTTTCCTTCAAAGGGCTCAATCTTTTCTGTAATTTGGAGCCGTGCGCATCCACTGAGGTGAGAAAAGGCTGTTTGGTCAATCAAAACTTGACCATCTGCTGTAGTGCAGCAAGGCTAACAATTTTAATGTTGCTACCACCTCTGACCTGATTATTGACACGTTTCTTTCTGTTTTTGAAGTACAATACCACATCATTCCTTGACTGTTGGAGCAGATTCTTGGATCATCTTCCCTGTATGTGAACTTGCACTAGATGTTCTACGCCATTTTGAGGAGGTGGCTCATTGTTACCCCTGACGTGAGTTAGGGTGCTGACCTCCAGGCCAGTTGAGGATGTGCACCTAATGCTAGGCTTGCCAGCGATGCCCTTATCCCAAGACCTTTTTTTTCTTAAAAGCAAATTTGCTTTACTAGGATATCTAGGTTTGCTAACAGGAAGCAAAGTGTAGGAATAAATTGGATTTTCACAGTCTGGCAGATGTCCCGAGTGGTGTGCCACAGGGATCAGTGCCGGGGTTTCATCTCTTTACAAGTTTTATAGAAATGATCTGGTTGAAAGGACCAAGGTATGGTAGCTGAACTTGCTGGTGACACATTGATGGGCAATCCATTCATACCAGCTATTAGCCTATTGATAAGAGAGCGAGTTGTGAAGAGGACATAAGGAGCTAACAAAGGGATATAGATTGCCCACTCACTGAAACTAAGTTCTGGGAAATGTGGAAAAATGTGTTGATTTTGGCAGAAGCAAAGACAAGCACATCATCTAAATGGTGAGAGGTTGCAGACTTGAGATCGTGCTCTGGATGTCCAAGTGAATGAGCTACAGGTTAGTGTGAAGGTACAGCAAGTAACCAGGAAAGCAAATAGAATGTCAGTGAGGGAAATTGAATGTAAAAGTAGGGTGGTAATGCTGCACTTCACAGGGCAATGGTGATACCACAGCTGGAATGCTGTGTACAGTACAGGTCACTATATTTACAGAAGGAAGTTAGAGCATTGGAAACAGTTCAGAGACAGTTTATTAGACTTACCTGGAATGTACAGATTGCCTTATAGGGAAGGATTAGGCAGACCAGGCCTGTTCAGAGAAATCAGAGGTGATTTCATTGAAACAGAAGATCCTGAGGGGACTTTATCTTGTGGACGTGGAAACGATATTTCCTCTTGTGGAAGAATCTGTAGCTGGGAGCTCATTGTTTAAAAACAAGAGGGTGCCTATTCCAAACATTGAGAGATTTTTTTTCCTCTTAGGGCTAAGTGTCTTTACAATTCCCTTCCTCAAAAAGCAGTGGATACAAAATCTTTAAATAGTTTTAAGGCAGATTTAGATATTATTCTTGATTATCAAAACACTGAAAGATAATCAGCGATATGGAGGAATGTAGAGTTGAGATTAAAATTAGATCAACTACTGTCTTATTCAAAGGCCGAGCAGGCTCGGAGGGCCGAGTGGCCCACTTTTGTTCCTTCTTTGTATTTTTCTTTTGTCTGGTCTCCTCCCACGTGGCTAGATCTGAAGGACCCTGTTCTGTGCCTAGTTTCTAAAATGTGTTGTTTTAAGTGTCTTTGTTTCTCGTTCTGTAGTGGGCGCTGTGTTGGCACTGATGTGCTACACCATTCAGTTTCTGAAACTCTACTCATACAAAGACGTAAACAAATGGTGTCGAGAACTGCGCCGAGCAAAAGTGAAGACTCTGGTGAGATCTTTGTCAGGTGAGCATCTAAGATTTGGGATTACAATACCTTTCGCAACTCCAAACATATAATGACCAAAAGAGGGGAGAAAAGTGCTGGAACAGCTGGACCAAGGCGGTAGCTGTGGTGGGAGAGGCAGAGCTAGTTACAAAGATGTGAACTAAGAGCAGGAGTCAGCCATCCAGCACCCACCATCGCCCCCACCCCCACCAACACATCTTGCGTGTTGTGCCATTCAGTAGATCATGGTTGATCTGATTGTGGCCTCAACTCTACATATTTGTCTACCCTGATGATCACTGACTGTTTGTTAGTCAAGAACCTATCTACTTCTGCCTTAAAATATCCAATGAGTCCACCTCTGCCACTCATATTCCGCTTGGGAACCCTGCAGCCCAATGGTATCAATGTGGACTTCACCCGCTTCAAAATTTCCCCTTCCCCCACCGCATCCCAAAACCAGCCCAGTTCGTCCCCTCCCCCCACTGCATCACGCAACCAGCCCAGCTCATCCCCTTCCCCCACTGTATCCCAAAACCAGCCCAGCCTGTCTCTGCCTCCCTAACCTGTTCTTCCTCTCACCCATCCCTTCCTCCTACCTCAAGCCGCACCTCCATTTCCTACCTACTAACCTCATCCCACCTCCTTGACCTGTCCGTCTTCCCTGGACTGACCTATCCCCTCCCTACCTCCCCACCTATACTCTCCTCTCCACCTATCTTCTTTTCTCTCTATCTTCGGTCCCCCTCCCCCCTCTCCCTATTTATTCCAGAACCCCCTCCCCATCCCCCTCTCTGAAGGGTCTAGGCCTGAAACGTCAGCTTTTGTGCTCCTGAGATGCTGCTTGGCCTGTTGTGTTCATCCATCTTCACACTTTATTATCTTGGATTCTCCAGCATCTGCAGTTCCCATTATCTCTGATACAATTTCCACCTCTGCCACTGTTTGGGAGAGAGAATTCCCAAGACTCCATTTTGAGAAGGAAAAAACTTACTTCTCATCAGTTCCGAATTTTATACCTAATGTTTTTAAGCTGTTGCCTAGTTTTAGTCTCTCCCACAAGGAAACTATTTCTCAGCACCTCCTTCCCCCCCCACCCCAACCAAATCAAGTTCCTCCAGGATCTTGTGTATTTCAATAAGACTGCCTCTTATTCTTTTGAACTTCAATGGATACAAAGAACAGTACAACACAGGAACAGGCCGTTCGGCCTGCTAAACCTGCACCGACCCAGGACACCTTTCTGAAAAAAAAAGCACTTTGCCTCTCTGCAGCCCATATCTCCAATTCCCTTCCTATTCATGTATTTGTCAAGGTACCTCTTAAACTAAAGAACAAAAGAGAAGTACAGCACAGGATCAGGCCCTTCGGCCCTCCAAGCCGGTGCCGATCATCATGCCCTGACTAAACTGAAAAGCAAACCTTCTGCCCTTAATCGGTCCATATCCCTCTATTTCCTCCCTTTTCATGTAACCACCCAGATGTTTCTTAAATGTCACTAATGTGTCTACTTTCACCACCTTCTCTGGCTGCCCATTCCAGGCTTCTACTATTCTGCATGAAAGACTTCCCTCACACATCTGCCTTAAACTTTTCCCCCTCTAACCTTGAACCTGTGCCCCCTTGGAAAAGAAACTTTAACTCTGGGGGGAAAAAGCCTCTCACTATCCACCCTATCTGCATCTCTCATGATTTTGTAGACCTCTATCAGGTCTCCCCTCAGCTGCCATCTTTCCAGTGAAAACAGTCCTAGCCTTTTTAACCTTTCCTCATAGCCAATGCCCTTGAGACTGGGCAACATCCCTGGTGAACCTTCTCTGCACTCTCTCCAAAGCCTCCGCAACGAAAATGGCACACAATACTCCAAGTGCTTGACCAGGATTTTATATAGCTGCAGTATGTTTTGCCAACTGTTGTACTCCATGCCCTGGCCGATGAAGGCAAGCTTGCCATTTGCTGCCTTAATCACCGTGAATACCTGTTTTGCCACTTTTAGGGAACTGTGGACCCGCACATCCAGATATGTCTATATGTTAATATTCCGAAGGATTTAACAGTATAATTCACACTTAAATTTGATCCTCCAAAATGCATCATCTCGCATTTGTCTGGTGGATTAAACTCTGTCTGACATTTCTGTGGCCAATTTGCCAATCTATCTATATCCTGTTGTATACGTTCACAATCATTGGCACTATCAAGAAATTTATCAATCTTCATGTCATTGGCAAACTTACTAACCAGACCACCCAGATTTTCCTGCAGATCATTTATATATACTAAAACACCAGAGGATCGAAGACTGATCCCTGTGGAATACCATTAGTTACCGGTCTCCATTCTGAAAAACACCCTTCCGTTGCTGCCCTCTGTCTACTATGACCAAGCAGTTTTCTATACATCTAGCCAGCTCACCCTAAATCCCATGTGATTTTCGTTTTTGTACCAAGCTGCTCTGTGGGACTTTATCAAATGCCCTTCTAAGTCCATATGAACTACATCCACAGCCTTTCCCTCATCAATTATCTTTGTCACGTCTTCAAAAAATTTGATCAGGTTGGTGAGACATGACCTTACCCATGCAAAACAATGCTGCCTGTCTTTAACTAGTCCATACTTTTTCCAAATATGCATATGTCCTGTCCCTGAGTATCTTCTTCAAGAGCTTCCCCACCAAAGATGTCAGACTTGCGAGCCGAGAATTTCTGAATTATCCCTGCTTCCTTCCTTAAACAAGGAAACGACACTTGTTAATCTCCAGTTCTCTGAATCCTCGCCTGTGGTCAAAGAGGATGTGCAGATATTTGCTAATGCCCCAGCTATTTCTTCCTTTGCCTCTCGCGGAAACCCCAGATCGATCCTGTCTGGCCCTGGGGACTTGTCTATCTTAATGCAATTTAGGACACCCAAAACTTTCTCCTTTAATATGTTGATGTTCTCTAAAGTATTCATGCACTTATCCCTGGCCTTAACGTCAATCATGTCCTCCTCCTTGGTAAATACAGATATAATGTAATTATTAAGGATCTTCCCCGCTTCCTGTGGTTCCAGTATGCGTTAATTTTATTTCAGACTTCCAGCATCTACAGTATTTTGCTTCTATTGCTGTACTGCACGTGTGGTCTGTACTGCTCCAGCAAGATGTCAACTTTTATATTCAATTCCTCTTGCAATAAACAGCAATATTCCATTAGCCTTCTTAATCACTTAATCGCCTGCAGACTAACTCTGATTTTTTTTTTCCCCAGTGCATCATGTGTCTGTATCTGTAAAGATAAGATGTGGCAGTGCCGGTGTTGGACTGGGGTGGACAAGGTCAGAAGTAACAGGACACCAGGTTACAGTCCAGGAGGTTTATTTGAAATCTCGGACCCCTTTCGAAGCACTGCTCCTCTGTCAGGTGACCTGACAAAAGCTTGAGTTTTCAAATAAACCTGCTGGTCTATAACCTGGTGTTGTGTGACTCCTGACCTGGTGAAGATATGAAACAAGCAAATCTAACATAGCCTGTATCTTTCTGCTTGGATTGGTATTGATTGATTGTTTTCGCTCAGCTGTTGTGTGTGCCATGTGTCTTTCCATATCAATAATCTCAAATCGTTAAAGTGAAGACTTCACACAGAACGCGGTCACAGTGCAAGCTGTTTTTGAGGCCAGTCCGATAAATTAATGTCAGAATAAATCATGGTTATTTGAAGAGTGAGACAAGTGAAAGGGTGTAAAGAGAAAATGAGCAAGGCTGGTAATTCGAGACAAATTGCAAAAGACCTGTTTCTATTGCTGTAACATTTAAATGCTAATACTGAAAAACACAACTGAAAAGAGACCATGTTACTGTTTCAGGGAAAGACACTTTAGTCTTGTTGTTGTTCTCTGGGCTTCAGTTGGGCTTGACAGCATGCCCCAGTGGTGTTGATATGAGTAACGATGTACCCAGCAGCTTAAGTTGTTTTTAGAGATGGTGTAGGGCAGTGCTATTAAGTGACATTTTGACTGGGTTACCTGTAAATATTTAGGCTGTGGTTAATGTGAAGTATTGATATTGTAATCATGTGCGCGATAAGATTTTTCTTAGTAACAGTCTCATTGAAGGAGTTACAGGGTTGGAGAAGTTGGAAAGGCATGCAGATGCAAAGGCTCGTCAGATACTTTAGACACGTATAAGCGACTCTTGGATGGGCACATGGATGACAGTAAAATGTAGGGTATGCAGGGTTGTTTGATCTTAGTAGGATAATAGGTCGGCATAACATCGTGGACGGAGGGTCTGTTCTGTCCTGTCCTCTGTCCCCTGTCCCCCTAGAGCTTGTGGGGCCTTCCAATTAGGCAGGAGAGTCCACTACCCCTCTATGGAAAAAGCCCAGTCCAAGACCAGTAGCTCTGACATTGGTTCCCCTCCCTGCAGTACCTTGTTGGAAGTTAATATGGAACTTTGGAACCTGTATTAAACATAATCATTTGGAAAATTAGAGCTGAATAATTATTACTAAAAGTGATTAGTTAGGGCATAGTTTGAGTACTGTGTGCAGTTGTGGTCACCTCATTACAGAAAGGATGTACTTGCACTAGAGGGGCTGCAGAGAAAACTTACGAGGAGATTGTGAGGACTGGAAAAATGCAGCTGTGAGGAAAGATTGGATAGGCTGGGATTGTCCACCTTGGAACAGAGGCCTAAGGGAGATTTGTTTGAGGTGCACAGTCTAAAGATGTGCAGGTGAGATGGATTGGCTATACTAAATTGCCCATAGTGTCTAGGGTGGAAAGTGCAGTGATAGGATAAGGGGTGGGTCTGGGTGGGATGCTCTTCAGTGGGCTAGTGTGGACTCCATGTGCCAAATGGCCCCCTTCATCGGAGCAGGGATTCTACAATTAAAATTGACAGCAGCCTAAATAGCATGGATGAGGGGCCAAATTACCTTAGCTTCGGGGTGGTGGGGAGCGCACAAGTTTATAGTACTTAGTAAAAAGATTAGAGGGGAGATGAGAGGATAGAGGCAGAGATCCTCAACGTAAGAGGTGTCTGGATAAGCACCTCGAGTGAAATCCTGCAGAGCCAGTGGATTAAATGCTAGAAAGTGGAATAGGCAGATGCTATAAACTTTCCATAATTCTTTTACAGTGCTTTTTTCCCCTCCCTTCAGCATTTACACTGAAGGCTGACAGTATCGGGCATCAAAGCACTGAACTGGTTAGATCGTGTCCTGTTAGAATCAAAGGCTTTCGTGGTGGCTACAACAGAGACAACACTCACCCAACAATAACATGACAATCGATTGAACTAGACTTTATACAGTCCAGCATTTTTCACATCCTTGAACCATCAAATAAAATGCTCTTTCAAAGTGCTGTCACTTATTTAAGATAAATGGTCAGATGTTTTGGTTTTCTAAGGGCAGGTTTTGTTCAGCTCGTGAATAGAATTCTTCTGGGTCAATGTATGTCCACCTGAAACCACTAAGTACTTTTTTTTTAAACAATTCAGGATTCCCTGTACTATACTGAAGAATCAGTGTGAGCCGAGGAGAGTTTGACGTTCTAATTTAAAGACATAGACAATAGGAGAGAAGACCATTCATGTTTTTGAATTTGCGGTTCTTATCCTGTGATATTTTAGTGTGTAGAAATCAGTTGATCACTCTCAAACATACTGGACAAATGAGCCTCCATGGTCTTCCCCCATCTGAAACTCTGCCTTCTGGCCTGTTCTCCCAAGTCCAGGGAGTTTTATAACAATGTACTCACTCCCCATGACGAAGACATCCTGTGACACAGGTGGTATTTGCAATTTCCTAGTCCCAGTTAATGTTCTGTTCACTAGGTCCATATTGATGAGGTGTTAAGAATGCCAAAGTAATTTCTTACAAATTCACATTCCTCACATCCAACAAAAAAGCAAGACTTGCATCATATTAGTTCATTTAAATTCAGGTTCAATTATGCAAGAGCTTCATCCCCACTCTGCTCCAAATCAGAAACATTTTAAAGAAATCCTACTTATTTTTGCTGAACAAGGTTGTAAGCAGTGTCATTGCTGCTTTCCTTAAACCATGTCCTCAAAAAAAGAGTTGAATGCCTCTAATTTCATCGCGTGTAGGAGGGTGCCACCTGCAGAAGCTAAAGATTTATAGTATGTGAACTGCAGTGAGATTCTTCAGTGTATTCATCAGTTTAATGTAAACAGTTTGCACAAACTATAACAATATTTAGATTTGAGCTGTGGCAGTGCTGGAATAACTTTTTGATTTGTTTTGTAGCTCCGGGCTTGAAAGAGAATGGAGAAGCAGTGCAATCGGTAGTCATGTATCCAGGGAACCTGACGTACAAAGGTGAGAAGGGTTTTATGATTTTAGTCTTTTGGAATACTGTGTTCAATTCTGGTCTCCTTGCTATAGGAAAGATGTTATTAAACTTGAAAGGATTCAGAAAAGATTTACAAGGATGTTGTCAGGGTTGGAGGGTTTGAGCTGCAGGGAGGTGCTGAATAGACTGAGGGCTATTTTCTCTGGAGCATCATCGGCCGAGAGGGTGACCTTTATAGAGGTTTATAAAATCATGAGATGCAGCAATAGGGTGAATAGTAAAAGCATTGTCCCCAGGGTAAGGGAGTCCAAAACGAGACAGCATAGGTTTAAGGTAAGGGGGGGAAGATTTAAGAGACCCAAGGGGCAACCTTTCTATCCAGAGAGTAGTGCCTGTATGGAATGAGCTGCTGGAGGAAGTGGTGGAGGCTGGTACAATTACAGCATTTAAAAGGCGTCTGGATGTCTATATGAAAAGGAAGGGTTTAGAGGAATGTGGGACCAGATTCATTTAGGATATGTGGTCGTCATTGATGAGTTGGATTGAAGGGTCTGCTTCTGTGGTGTACAGTCCTGGTTGTTGACATTTTGACAATCTGAGAGTCACTTTGTTATAAGGTGTAATTGAACAGGTGAGCATGGGAAGGAGAGAAAAGGCTTAACAAATACCTGAACTAAAGTAGGGACACTTTCTGTGGCATGTCTGCAGATGAGAACTTCTGCTGCCACTGTGGTTCAGTCAATAATTTATCTTCAGTATGTTGTACTTGGGAAGCATTGCAGATGTTTTGTGTAGAGTTGGGAATCAGTGTGCGTTCTCTAGTAAACGTCTTGCCCCAGCCTGCCATTTGTCTTGGGGGAAAATGCTGAACATGGGAGAAAGCAATTCCAAATTTGCAAGATGATGTGTAAAAAGCAGGTGAGTGAAACTAATTGGATAGGTTTTCAGAGAGCCAGCACACAATGGGCTGAATATACTGTACAATTCTATAATTCACCGTGGTTTAATGTCCTGGTATAATTCAGGTGTTTTCATCCGAATAAATTGCACAGTTTAATTCCTTGTCACCATGACTTGCTATAATTTAATTTTGACATTTCACAATGTCTTTGATTATTAGTTGCTCGCAGAACATTTCATAGTGAATCATAAAGCTTCTGTTGTATTCTCATATTGTCACTGGATTGCCTTCATCATTTCTTCAAACATTTGACCTTGCTGCTCCTTTCATTGAATCCCCACTGAAGCAAAGAAAAATTTCTCTCAAATCCGAAGTTTACCTGTTCCCCATCAAAGACAAGTTTGACTTGAACATTTGTTAGCTTGTGTGTGTGTTCTGGATAACTGTTGGCACCACTAAATTCCTCATCACTGTGTAATTTCTTACTAACAAGTGTTTTGTTGTAGTTGGGTTAGGGTGCGAGTTTGCTGTGATGCTCCAAATAAAGAATGGGAACCGTCTTGAGCAGCTGATGGCTAATTGCCTTCAGGAGAGAGATGGGGGTGGGGGGCTAAGTTTAACTGAGTTAAAGAAAGCCACTGTCAGCTCCATGAAGTATAGATTTACAAAAAAGTGGGCTCAAGATTAAGCCTTATTAGTGTGAGGCTTCAACTTAACAAGTCAGTAACTACTATTTTGTTTTGTCCTGTATGATGGTTGATGTTCGGAAACGATGCAGAATATGTGGCAGCTCAATGGTTAGTGCTGCTGCCTCACAGCGCCAAGGACCCAGGTTTAATTCCACACTCCGGTGACTGCCTGTGTGGAGTTTGCACCTTCTCCCTGTTTCTGCCGGGTGCTCCGGTTTCCTCCTACAGTCCAAAGGTGTGCAAGTTAGGTGGATTGGCCATGCTAAATTACCCATAGTGTTCATGGATGTGTGGGTTAGCCAGGGGAGATGCAGGGTTACAGGGATAGAGTTGGGGAATGGGTCTGGGTGGGATGCTTTTGGAGGATCGTTGTGGAGTTGTTGGACTGCATGACCTGTTTCCATACTGTTGGATTTTGTTCTATGGATTCTATAAATATTAGAGCAGGAATCGTGCATTAAGGCCCTGCAGCTGTCCTGCTTTGAAATACGATTTGAGTTCATCTTTACTTGACTCCATTTATGTTCACACTTGACTTAGTTTTACTAGACAAATGTATCAATGCTCACAATCAACTGCAATTATCTGTAGTCAGAGAGGCAGGGAGTTGAAATTTTCTTGGGCAGCGGAATGATGGAACACTGTCACATTGAGATGGTTGAAGCTGAGGCTTTTGCATCTTCTAAGGGACAAAAGGTATATATTTTAAATGAAATGAATTTATAGTGCAGTGGAATTTGGTTCTGATTATTCCAGCGGGGAGTTGGTGTTTTAATTCTGAGAGCCAGTGGATGAGGGATCAAACTAGACCCAAATCTTTGCACGCTTCACAGCAACATACGCTACAAGTATGGGCACGAAACAGAACTAGCACAGATTTCATTTATTTTTTAATTAACGAACTTGTTCAGACCTATTATGACATCTCCAAGACAGGTAGGACTTGAACCCAGATCTTCTGGCTCAAAGGTCGGGCCTGGATTCAAGCTTGCCCTGCTCCAGAGGGGCATTATAACAAATCTGAACAGATTGATTAGAAATGTTCTATCAACAATCAATAGCTGGAGGGGCTTTGTGATGCATTGGAAGGTGATAGCCTAGTGATATTTTTGCTGGACTGTTAATCTAGATACTCTGATACCGTTCTGGACCTGGGTTTCAATCCTGCCACAGCAGATGATGGAATTTGGATTCACGGTCTTATTTATTGAATTCATTGTTAATTGTCGGAAAAATCCATCTGGTTTACTAATGCCTTTTAGGGAAGGAAACGGCCATCCTTACCTGGTCTGGCCTACGTGTGACTCCAGACCCACAGCAATATGGTTGACTCTGAAGTGCCCTCTGGGCAATTAGGGATGGGCAATAAATGCTGCCTAGCCAGTGATGCCCTCGTTCTGGGAATGAATAAAGTCTGGGTTCAACTCCCACCTCATCCTGGGAACGAATAAAAGAATAAAGTCTGGATTCAACTCCCACCTACTTCAGAGATGTACCATAACCCCTCTGAACAGGTCGCTTAGGAAATATTTACAATTAACAGCCAGCACTGGCATGGTGGAGAACATGGTTCCGTCCAGTGCTATGCTACAAATATGGCTCTAAACGTCTACCAAGGCTGATTGCTCTTCATGAAATGCTAAAGCCCACTAAGCCAAACGGTCAATCTATTTGCTATAGATTAGCATTTGGATATAGTTATGTTACTGGACTACTCATCCAAAATAGGGCAAGTTCAGATGCAGTCTTGAGTTTTTTGAATTTGAATTCAGCTTTAAATCCAAGTAGAATTGATGACCAAATTAATGGGTCATTGTAAAATCTCTCCTTCCTTTTCTTGTTGATGTGTAACACCCACCCCATATTGGGTAGCTGACTCTTATCCTGTGAAGTGAGTAAGCTGTATTACCAAACTACATGTTTCCTCATAGTTGGGAGTGGTCAGTAAATGTCGGCTTTAGGAATTCCTGCATCCCAAGAATAAATACTTAAAAGTTATCCTCATGAATCTCACAAAACATAATCTGTCAGCCCTCATTTCTGTTTTGAGCATTAATAACATTTTGTATTAAATTACATATTAAGAAGTAATGTTAAATCAATCAGCTATTCCCCTTCATGTGAATCCTTTCTCAGGGTGAAGAAATTTGTGCTTCTGTTAGCATGATCTTCAGTGAGATCACTCCTAGTTTTCTCAACAAGGCAAAACAAAGCCAGTTTGGTAACATTCCCTGAAGACTAGGATTTGGATTGCCTAACATTTTTCTTATGACACATCCTTCGTGGCAGGCAGAAATGATTTTGTGAATTCCTGGATTGGAATGGGGCAAGAAATATGTTGGACATGTTACCGTGAACAGTTGCAGTGTCAGCTTTGTGTGGGATGCAGTAAATAAGCTTACTCTGCCCCCTGGTGATTATAATCTGCAAGTCTTTGTAATTTAAGAAGAGACTGGAACAAAGTCTTGTTGAGGTGACTGATGAGATTAAAAGGATGAAGTTAGAACAGTCTTTCGTTGAGGTGTTTTGAGGTTTTTTTTAAGAATATCATTTAACAGGGAAAGGTGAGATTAACCCTTTGAGATAATTTACATTATACTTAGTTACCCCTGTGTGTTTTTTTTTGAAAGCAAGAAGGAAAACATTATGCTTACATAATACTTTTCATATAGTACCCTCGAGAGATCCTTGGTTTTACTAGAGGATGTTGAGGAAAAACTCCTTCAACTGATGGATGAATTGGTAATAGGGGAGGTAGGGGAATTGGGGCAGACTGATTTACACAAGAGACTGAACTGCAGATGCTAGAGAATCCGAGTTAACAAAGTGTGGAGCTGGATGAACACAGCAGGACAAGCAGCATCTTCAGAGCACAAAAGCTGACGTTTCGGGCCGAGACCCTTCATCAGAAAAAGCACAGTGAGTTAGTATAATCTGGAATGCACAAGTTGAATGAGGGATAGAAACAGCAGGTTCGGTAATAACTTGGAGTCAGAAATTAGAAATACGCCTCCAAAAGAGAACAAAATTGTAAGCAGCGGAAAAGATCGGGGTGTGTATTGAATTACTCCTTCAAAGAGCTAGAACAGGTACAAAGCATCAAATTGCCTCCACTGTCATAAGATTGTGATATTGTTGAAAGATTGATTTTCTTGCAAATTTCATGTGTGGGAGCACGGCAGGGGAGGGCAGCGCAGCCAGCATTTGTACTGTGAGGTGACCGCTGATTAATTGCCAGCTTGTTTCTGATTGGTGAAATTGTTTGCTGTACTGCAAACTACATAGCAATATGAAAATCCTGTTCTTTGCCAACATAACAAGTCCAGTCTGCACATGTTTCACTCAAGAAAATAGGTGACACCCATTTACTGATTCATTTCTCAGGGCAATGCCTTGACTAATCAGAATTGGCGACTTTATTTAAAATTTAAACATACTGGCGGTTAACCGTCAATCATCATTAACTGGTATATTCTCCGTAGTGTAAATTTTGCCAATCAATTAATGCTGTCCTCATGGGAGAAATGCTGGTTTCTTACTTTAGCATTCTTGCGAATCATATCAATGAGTGCAAAATGAAAAACTTCTAACAATATGTCTTTGTGCAGCAATGTTCTATACTGCACAACAGTTATTCTAGGATTTATTGCCCGTTTTTTAATTATCCTTGAAGTTTTTGGTAAGTCGTTAACTATTAAGCGTGCTGCTCTGAGGAGCAGATTGTGGTGGTACAGATTGTGTGCGCCGTTTCAGAGGTAAGTTGCATGTTGCCTATGAGGTAAGACTGGGAATCATGAAGGTCCAAACTCTGGCACACGGCATGTTTCCTTCCCTGCCATTCTGATTCTTTGTTTCTTTTACTTTAACTGCCTCCCGTTATTTGATGTTTTTGTTTTTGTTTTTGTTTCCATTTGTTTTCTAGACATGTATTATTTCCTATTTGCTCCCACCCTGTGCTATGAGCTAAATTTTCCCCGGTCGCCCCGGATTCGAAAGCGGTTCTTACTGAGGAGAATGTTTGAAATGGTGAGCAATTTTAGACTCCGTTCCATTCCAGAACCTGTTAAAATCGATCCCTTTGGGCTCCAGAATATATCCTGTGTAGGGGTTGCGAGGGACAGGAGAATGTAAATACGCCCAGCATCTCAACCTGAAAAAAGTGGAAACTGCTAAGATGGAGTTACTTAAATAAGGAGACTGATTGCCCTTTGTAAATATCAGTGAATCTAATTTAAATGTTCCCATTTCTCTTAAAAGTAGGAACCCCTGCTTCAGTAAGAATGCAAGTCTCCCTCAGTGTTGGGGCGTTCTGAATGTGATAATCTGCATGTTGACTGTAAAAGGGTTGGGGTGGAGGAAACCTCAAACAGCTCTCATTTATTTTCCATGTGTCTATATCTCCAACCAGTGGAAAACCCTGGCTATTTTCACAATTCTGTATCTGTTTTTGAGTTAACGATGTGGCAGATTGCAAGACCTTTATTATTACAGGTCTAATGCCAAATTGAGGATGGAATCCTTCATCTCAAACAGAGCTTCTGCATTGCCAATGCAGTGGAACATTTCCCCCACTGTTTAGTGTTTTGCAGCAGTGGAAGACATTTCTTTTGGTACAGCTGTGCTATCATCTCAAACTAGATAATCAGGCAGCAGACCAGCACCCTATACCCCCAAAGCCCCATGCCCCAAAACAATAGCATAAATGTTGCCCCCTCCAAACTTCAATTCAGCTCTGATGAAGAGTCATCTAGGCTCAATGTTAGCTTGCTGTCTCTCTCTGCAGATGCTGTCTGACCCACATCTCCAGCGTTTCTTGTTTTCAGTACAGATTCCAGCATCTGCAGTAATATGTTCCTATGGTTGCTAAGCATCGAATGGTCAGTAATTAAGTATATGAGAGTTGCCAGTTACCAGAACTTAACAGGTTAAATTGAGGACAGTATGCATAAAATTGATGCAGACTTACAAATCCACATCTATCATTTTTTATAGCATGTCTCTCAACCACCAGAAAGTTCAAAACCAATGAAGTACGTTTAGAGTGTAGTCATTGTTGTAGTGTGGGAACGACATCAAAAAGTTTGTGCCCAGCAAGCATTCTCAAACAACAACTTAGTAACGAGCAACTAAACTGTTTTCTGGCGCTGACCGAGAGATATTTGTAGAATCAGTCAAAGGATCCCAACAGTATAGAAACAGGCCCTTCAGCCTGACAAGACACACTGCCATCCCAAAGATCATCCCATCCAGATCCATCTCCTGACCCCTTTTCCCTGTAATTCACATAATCTACACATCCCTGAACACTTTGGGCAATTTAGCATGGCCAATCCACCTAACCTGCACATCTTTGTTCTGCGGGAGGAAACCAGAGCACCCGGAGGAAATGCACGCAGACACTGGGAGAATGTGCAAACTGCACAGACAGTCGCCCGAGGCAGGAATTTAACCTGGTTCCCTGGTGCTGTGTGGCAGCAGTGCTCACTGTTGAGCTACCTTGCACCCCCAGGTCTTTGGGGAAACTCCCCTGCTCTTCCTAATTGTGTCATGAGATCTTTTGCAGTCGTCCAACTATTGGTTTAAAGTCTTCTATGAAAGATATCGCTTCCAACAGTGTTGGCACTGAACCACTGAGTCAGTGTTGAGCCTGAAGCCTCATGACTCGGGTGACAGTGCTGCCCACTGGGTCACTGTTGGCACTTTCTGCTACATTTAGAGCTTTCAAGGATTATCTTAAATCAACAAACTGGAAAGAGTAAATGTAGAGAAACAACTTTATCTGTGAATGAGTTCCAGTATAAAGGGTGCAGTCTTAAAATTAGAACTGGACTGGGAGTGAAGTCAGGAAGCATCTCTCCACACACGGTTATAGGATTCTGAAATTTCTAAATTCTCAGTGTGGGGTGGCCAGTTGAAATTTAACTGGAATCAGTTAAATTTACTACTGAGTAAAGATGTCAATGGGGTTTGAAGCCATAATGTAGTAGACAGTGGGACAGGTGTGAGGGACTGAATGACTTCCTCCTGTACTGATATCTCGCATGGAGCATCCTTATTACTCAATGCTTTCCCATTTCTTGTATATACCTGATACAATATTTGTTTCCTTTTACAGCTTTTTCTGATCCAGTTACAAGTGGGGTTAGTTCAGCAGGTGAGCCAGTTCTGAATTTGGAGTAACCCACCGTTTTTTAAGGGGTTTAAAAACAGAAGTTGCTGGAAAAGTTCAGAAGGTCTGGCAGCATCTCTGAAGAATAATCAGAGTTAACATTTCATTCACTGTCATTATTCTTCAGAGATGCTGCCAGACCTTCTGAACTTTTCCAGCAACTTCTGTTTTTGTTCCTGATTTACAGTATCTGCAGTCCTTTTGGCTTTTTAAGGGGTGACCTAGTCATTAGCTGTGTCCTGAGCTGGTTTATAGGTGGGAGCTGAACCGGCCCTCATCACCATGATAGCCAAGTGATGTCGAAAATATTTTGTTGCTTAATCAATTTGTTCTTCATAGTTTTGACAGTTCATTGTAGAGAGCTTATTCGGTTTGGTAAATATTTGTTTGTCACATGAGGGAAACTAGAATTTTTTTGAATCCAGCATCAAGCATTCCTAGACACAGCGAAGCTGTCTGCAGCATAAAACTTCCTCTATACTTCACCAACAATGAATCAGATTCTCAGAAAATCACTGGTTATTGAATTATGTGGATTAATATAGAATCTTCAGCACAAAATGGATCATTCAGCCCAACTTCTCTGCACTGCTGTTTTGCGTCTATCACAAACCTCCCCTGATACCAGCCACCCTCCTGTTTTTAATCCCCTCAATTAAATATTAATGCTATCTGCTTCAGCTGCTCTGATTTAGTTTTTAGTCACATCTTTTTGGTTGGGCAATGCGTAGAAGTTGATCTTAACTATACTGTAGCATCAATCCTCAACAAATGACTTTGGCAAACTATATCAATTTGTGGCCTGAATAATTTCTGAGGATTTGAGCTTAGCTCCTGATTTTATATTTACCGTGAACGCTGCAAAAAAGCAAATAGCATTTTTTTGATCATCTTTCACGACCTCAGTGGGTCCCAAAGTGTTTCAGCAACAATCAATTACTGAAAGTGCAGGTTATGAACGAGTTACATATCCTGTTCACAGCTGCTTGATCAAAATAAATGGGTGCAATTTTGGTTCTGCTGCTTTTGTCGTTGTCAGGAGAGGAATTGTGAAAGCTAGCTGTGTAAAAATGCTGCCTCCACAAGTGGTTGAGAGACAAGATCACACATGGATAGTAAGAAAGACAACTAATGTCTTCTCGCAGCCAGAACACGCTTCCTATTCCCACCCATTTGCGTTAACTGCTGCTTTGCCTTTCTTCCCCCACATGTCTGTAATGGTGGAAGCGGTCTGAGAAGCATTAGGTCAACCTCGATCAGGTTGCAATCCTGTTGTATTGTTAACGCAGATCTGCATAGGGCATCAGGAATGTAATTCGTTCATGTGCGATGTCCTGAACCGGGTGCTGTTTTATGTTGAATGTTTTATGTTAAGAAACTCTAAGTTGAGAGGCTCAAAGCTTTCCTTTCTGCTTCACTAGTGGCTGGTGCCAGCTATACAGAATTCTATGAAACCGTTCAAAGTAAGTAACTGACTTTGTTGTAACTTGTTCTGCTGTTTTTATCTACAATGATTGTTGATTGTGCATGCAGAATGTACTGAACAAATATCTGTTCTGCGCAGCTGCTGGCAAAATTGGTTGATTTGACTCACTCTGTAAGTTCAGGAATTCCTTCCTCAAAGCTTTCTAGTTTTCCTGCTGTTTCAGATGCTCCTTAGAACCTACCGTTTTGACCAGGGTCAATCCAGCCTATATTTTCTGATGTAACTCAGAAAGTCATACAGTAATGCAGCATGGAAACAGGCCCTTCAGCCCAAACTGGCTCGTGCTGACCATGGTGCTCACTCAGCTAGTTCCAATTGCCACGTTTGGTTCACATCCCTCTAAGCACTTCCTGTCCATGTACCTTTTTTAAATGTTGCTGTTGTACCTGCCTCACCCGCTTTCTCTGTCAGCCCATTCCATATGCACCGCTCTCTGTGAAGAAGTTGCTTCTTAAATCTTTCCCATCTCATCTTAAATCTATGTCCTCTAACTTCCAATTCCCCATCCCTAAGAATTCATCTTATCTCTACCCCTCATGATTTTATGCATCTCAATAAGGTCACCCCTCATTCTCCTACGTCCCAAAGAATAAAGTCCTATCCTGGCCAACATCTCCCTATAACTAGGGCCTACTAATCCTGGCAGCAGCCTTGTAAGTCTCCTTTGTGCACTTTCCAGTTTAACTCTGTCTTTTCTATTACAGGGTGACCAAAACTGTACAAAGTACTCTAACTGCGGCCTCACCGATGACTTGTACAACTGTAACATGATGTCTCACCTCCTATACTCAGTGCCTCTACTATTGAAGGCCAGCATGCCAAATGCCGCCTTCACCACCCTGTCCACCTGTGACACTGCTTTCAACAAACTATGTACTTGTGCTCCGAGGTCCCTCCTGTTCCACAACACACCTCAGGACCTTACCATTTACTGTATAACTCCTCCCTCGGTTTGACTTTCCAAAGTGCAACACCTCATACACAGTAGGAACTGCCAATGCTGGAGAATCTGAGTAACAAGGTGTAGAGCTGGATGAACACAGCAGGCCAAGCATCAGGGGAACAGGGAAGGTGATGTTTCAGGTCTAGACCCTTCTTCAGAAAAAAGACCTCATACTTATCTGTATTGAATTGCATTTGCCAATCCTCACCCATTTCCCTATCTGATGAAGATCCCTCTATAATTTTTGATAACTTTCTTCGCTATCAACAATACATCCTAATTTTGTATCGTCCGCAAACTTACTAATCATGCCTCGTGCAGTCACATCCAGCTCATTTTAAGTAAATAACAAATAACAGTGGTCCCAGTACCGACTCCTCTGGTACACCACTAGTCATGGGCCTCCAGTCCGAGAAATAACCTTCAACTATCACCCTCTACTTCCTTCCATTGAGTCAGTTTTGATTCCAATTAACTGGGTCTCCGTGGATCCCATGCGACTGAACCTTCATGACTAGTCTGTCGTGTGGGACCTTGTCAAAGGCCTTATTAAAGCCCATAGAGGCAACATCCACTGACCTACCCTCATCCATCCTCTTGGTTACCTCTTCAAAAAACTGTAGATCTGTCAGACATGACTTGCCACACACAAATCCATGCTGACTATCCCTAATCAGACCTTAGCTATCCGCATGTTGGATGATCCTATCCCCCCTCATCCTCTCCAATATCTGATGTCAGACTCACTGGCCTATAGTTCCCCGGCTTGTCTTTGCAACCTTTCTTAAACAACGGAACAACATGAGCTACCTTCCAGTCTTCTGGAACTTCACCAGTGTCTAAAGATGAAGCAAAAATCTCTGTAAGGGCCTCTGCAATTCCTTCCCTAGCTTCCCACAACATCTGAGGGTGGACTTGATCAGGCCCAGGGGATTTATCCACCTGAATGAGCTCTAAGGCTGCAAACACCTCCTCTCTGGTAGTGTGTATGCAGTCCAAACATCCCCAGTTGTTTCCCTTATTTCCTTAGCTTCCATGATTCTCTTCTCAGTAAACACCGAGGAGAAATATTCATTAAAATCTTCATTAGTCTCTCCCTAGCCTCCCTCTCGCTCTTAATTGGTTTATTGACACGTGTATTAAAATACAGTGGAAAGCATTGTTTATGAGCAGTTCATGAGATCATAGTAAGCAAAAGGATGTACAGATCAAAAATGCCACTCATTCATCTGGCCTATCTTTCTATTTCTGTCCCCTCACTGGTGCATGGCACTGAGTAATCCAGAGATCACTACCATTGAGGTCCCACTTTTTAAACTTCTTAGCCCTCTGTACTCATTTCGCAGGACCCCAACCCTTTACCTACCTGTCTTGTTTGCACCAATGTGCACAGTGACCTCTGGCTGTTCACTGTCCCCACTTCAGCATGTTCTGCAACCGCTCAGAGACGTCCTTGACCCTGGCACCTGAGTGTCTCTTCTGTGGGACACAGAATCTCCTGGCTGACCGCCCTAACAACTGAGTCTCCTGTCATTATCACTCTGTACCCTTTCCCTCGAAGCCTCAGAGCTAGTCACAGTGCCATTGCCCTGACTGCAGCTGTTGCTGCCCCTAAAAGGTCATTTCCTACCTTCCCCAGCATTTCGTAGCCATCTCCTTGGCCCTTGTACTAAGTACCTTGCTGTCCCATTTCAAAGGACAGAGGCTGGGGATCTGGAATCATCTGTGATCCAGACAAGGAAAGGATGACCAGTTTTCTTCTCCTAAACGACATTAACATCATTACTAAGACTAATTTTCAATTCCAGATTTATTAATTGAATTTTAATCTCACCAGCTTCCGCGGTGGGCGGTGAACAAATATCCCAACATCATTGGCTTGGGCCTCAGATTATTAGTCCACTGACTTTATCACTAAGTTGATGACTTCCCTCAGCATTGAATCTCCCAGATAGAATAAAGCTTTTGCCAGAGTGCAATAATGTCAAACGTTCACAGGGCAGAAAGGATACAAAATAAAGCCCTTCCCGACCATGGACAGGGACAGCACTAGGTTAGATACAGAGTAAAGCTGTCCCTATCAAACACTCCCAGGGCAGGTACAGCACGTGGTTAGGTAGAGTAACATTACGTAGACTCCTACAGCACGGAGACGGGCCCTTTGGCCCAAACTGGTCCATGCTGACCAAAGAGTCCATCCACACTAATTCCCTGCACGTGGTTCTTATCCTTCTAAACTTTTCCTATCCATAAATTTATCCAAATGCCTTTTTAAATGTTGTTAATGTACCCGCTTCAACCACTTCCACTGCAGCTCATTCCTTATCGATACCTCCCAAATTGTTTAAAAAAAAAAGTTGCCCGTCAGGTTCTGGTGTATTTTTTTCCCCCTTATCTTAAACTGATGACCCCTCGTCCTCAATTTCCGCAGCCCTAGGAAAAAGACTGAGCACGTTCACCTTCTCCATGCCTCTCATGATTTAATACACTTCTATAAAATCTCCCCTCAGTCCCCTATGCTCTAAAGAAAAAAGCCCTAGCTTGTCCAACCTCTCCTATAACTCAGTCCCTTGAGTCCTGGCAACATTCTTGTAAATTTCTTCTGCACTTATTCCAGTTTAATAACATCCTTCCTATAGCAAAGTGACCAAAACGAAACACAATACTCCAAGTGCAGCCTCACCAACATCCTGTAGAGCTGCAACGTAACTTCAGCTCCTATACTCGATTCTCTGACTGATGGCCGGTGTACCAAAAGCCACCTTCCTGCCCTGTCGACCTATGACTCCACTTTCAGAGAACTGTGCACCTGAATTCCAAAGTCCCTCTGTTCCACCGCATTCCTTAAGGCCCTACCATTCACCATGAAACTCCTACCTGGATTTGACTTTCCAAAATGCAACACCTCACACTTACCTATATTAAACTCCATTTGCCATTTCTCAGCCCGCTTTCCCAGCTGATCAAGATCCTGCTGCAGTTTCTGATAACCTTCCTCACTGTCATAATACTGCTATTTTAGTGTCATCTGCAGACTTAGTCATAATGCCTTGTACATTTTCATCCAAATCAGTGATGTTGATAACAAACAGCAGTGGGCCCCGCACCAATCCCTGAGGCACACCGCTAGTCTTAGACCACCAGCCTGACCAGCATCCTTGCACTATTACTCTCTGCTTCCTACCATCAAGCTAGTTGTGTATCCCGTTTGCCAGCTCTCCCTCGATTCCATGCAATCTAACCTTTCAGAGCAGCCTACCATGTGGAACCTTATCAAAAGCCTTCCTGAAATCCATATAGACTATGTCTGCCTCCCCACCCTCATCAAGCTTCATGGTCACTTCGGTAAAGAACTCTTAACAAATTTGCACGGCATGATCTCACCACGCACGAAGCCGTGCAAACTACTTCTAATCAAACCCTGTCTTTGTAAATGCGTGTATATCTTGTGCCTCAGAGGTTATACAAGATTCTACATCGAATCTTTTTATCTGGCCCGAAATGAGTGGGGATACAGAGTGTACATTGAGAGGATTTCTTCATCTTTTGTCTGAAGCTTCTCAATGAGTTTATCATGAACTTGGATTTAATTAAAAGTTATGATCTTTTCCCAAACTTTGCTGTGTTTCTCTTGAATTTTTATCTTGGCTTCTGAATATAGGCCTCTGTTTAGCAAGTCCTGAATTCTTCCCCCTTACAATGATCGTCTTAGAAAACATCTGGCCGTATTTTGTGATTGATATCAAACCGTAATATTTCCAGTTTTTGTGTATGATGTGTTCTGGTGATTATTCATTCCAGGATATGGACCATTCCAGGATGATAGAGCGCTTACTGAAGCTTGCAGTAAGTAATTTTCATCACTTGGAAAATACGGCTAGCTCTGTTCACCTAACTTCAACATTCCCAATATTGGGAATTATTTAATAGATATGCAGCTGGACACCTTAATTTTGTTTTTTGGTCAGAGATGATGGGAACTGCAGATGCTGGAGAATCCAAGATAACAAAGTGTGGAGCTGGATGAACACAGCAGGCCAAGCATCATCTCAGGAGCACAAAAGCTGACGTTTCGGGCCTAGACTGATGCTCTCTGATGAAGGGTCTAGGCTTGAAATGTCAGCTTTTGTGCTCCTAGGATGCTGCTTGGCCTGCTGTGTTCACCCAACTTCACGCTTGTTGTTATCTCTAATTTTGTTTTTTGTTCTTTTAGAACTGGGGGAGATTTGTTACAAGGGGAAAACAAGGAGTGCATTAATAATTTTTCTAATGTAGAATGGTATGACTTTGGCACAAAGGATTGTGGCTGTGACACCTGGCACATTTGCTAATCCTATGGCATTACCCAGCAACCTCCAATCCTCATGTGCATCCTTGAGATCTTGTTGGAACTGCAAGGCTGTGTGGATTTTTGTTATCTCAGGGAGCAGCTCTCCAAATCCAGGAATACGTTGGAGCTAAGCACTTAACTCCTGAATAATAAGAATTCTTGTTTAACTTGAGACTTTGCAGGTTATTAAACAGTGCTGATCTACTGTATATTAGCTATCGAGTCATGGTTCGTGTGACTTAATTTAATTTTTTGAAATTAAAATTTAACAGAAATTGGGATGAGTGCAGTTGAAGCACCTTGAAACCTAATGCAGTTAAAAGTTTGGAGTGGTGTTACTGTGAAGTTAACAGCTAGAAAAGCACAGGAATTAAAACGGTAGGCTTTCGCGATTGGAAGAACACCTAAGTCAAATGACAGTGCCAAAAGTTATCCACATTGTTTAATAAAATCAGATTGGAAACATTGGAGTTTTTAAAAACGAACAGGTGGGCTTGCCTAGTGGAGATGTGTCTGCAAACCCTGCAGTGTTGGCAGCCCAGAGGGAACTTGGGCTAAATTATTTTAAAAACGCCCAGTAAAACCTAGAGATCAGGTTACAGATAACTCCGAGCAGGCTATGTAGTCATGGAAATTGACAGTGCTCAAGAAGGTTCTCTGCTTTCATTTTTATCAGTGAGCATGTTTGCTGGGGGAATTTAATTGCAATTTGGAACTAAAAGTGTTGAAGCAGAGTTGTCTTCAGGCAACCAAAGCTGTGGCAATCGGCACATTCCAGACAGTTAGGGCCTGTGGGAAGCCTCGGGGAGTAGTGCCTCCATTGTCAGGGAAAAGAGTTTATTGCTATAAAGATGCCCTGGAAACACCAAGATCCAAAGAAAAAGGAACAGAATGGGACCATTCTGCCCCACGACCCCATGCTGTCATTCAGTAGGATAAGGGCTAATCTGACATTGCTCACGTCCACTTCTCTGCCTGTAACCTTTGGTTCCCTGACCGATCAAGAATCTATCACTCTCCGCCTCAAGGACAGTCTGTTCACACAACTCACTGTGGCGAGGAGTTCCAAAGACACTCCACCCTCGGAAGAAATTCCTCCACATCTCAAGTCCTTTATTCTCCTGTTATGCTGTCTGTTAGATTCTCTGATGAGGGGAAGCACCCTCTCAGCATTTACCCTATCAAGCCCCTTAAGAATACTGAATGTTTACAAAGAGATCACGGCTTGTTTTCTTAACTTCCAATGAGTAGCAACCTGCTTAGCATTTTCTCACAGGACAATCCCTCCATTCTGGGGCTCATCGAAGTGAACTTTCTCTCAACATTCTCCAATGAATGTTCAAGTTTGTGATAATAAATTTCTCTGCATTTCAGTTCAAACCCAGGTCCTTTTCTTACCCTTGATTCTTCTATGCATTTCAATCTTTAAATATAATGGTCTATCAAGCTAGATCATCATCATCATCTGATAACTGGGATTGTAACCATTGACCCTCTGTTGAAGTTGATGATAACTGGTTGCATTTTGTCTTCGCCCAGGTGTGTCTCTGCAGCCTTGAAGAGAATAAAAATGTGGCAAAAGCCTTGGACCATATTCTCTATTCTTTGTCTTTTTTTCAGGTTCCCAACCACCTGATCTGGCTCATCTTTTTCTACTGGTTTTTCCACTCATCTATGAATGTTTTAGCTGAACTGATGAAGTTTGGAGATCGGGAGTTCTACAGGGACTGGTGGTAAGAACAAGCCTCTGGGGTAATGTGGTATTGCTGTCTGTGTCCACCCTGGAGGATCTTCCCAACCACATTTCAGTTGGGAATATTTAGTTCCAAGTTTCTGAGAAGCTGACTGCCCCCAAGCAGGTACATAAAAATCAAGCTTTCTGTTTCTTCATTCGGCAGATGTGGGCTTTGCTGGCTCGGCTCGCATTTATTGCTCATCCTTAAGTTTCCTAGGTAGATCTCCTTAAATTGTTAAACTTTGATGCTGTTCAGTCAATTTCCTCCCTGCCATGGTCTGTTGAAACTGAAATAACCAGAGATTCCAAATTCCAGTCATTTATTGGTGTTTCTCTCCACTCCCTGCCTTCTCCTCCCCCCCCCCCCCCCCCACCCCCACGCACACCACAATTTTGTTGATCCATTTTTCTTTCATCACAAAGATATCTGACTACTTTTTTGCATTCACCACAAATGGTAATTTTTGGGCCTTCCTGCGTGTTAAATCTGGAAACAACAAAAACAGGAAAGCAGCCACGTGGAATGTTAAAATTTCATCCATCTTGGCAGTTAATTCTGCACATGTGGTTATTCTGGTTAATTGACCTGGTTCTGCTGATGAAAGTTGGTGCTTTGCAAAACCTCCAGATCCCCATCAGTGCCAGTAGGGGACTTTCCTGTAGTAGCCATCATTTTGGTATAAAACAGGATCTGTTGCTGTACCCCTTGTACACCACCTCATTCTGGACTGATGCCGAAGCTCATTTTTAGCGTTACATTACTGCTTCCCATCATTGTTATGAGGTTCATAATGCAACTTGCAAACTTGGATTATAAAGTGAATTTTAAAACTGGATTTTTGTTTTTAATTCTGTGAAGGCCTGTCTTGTTTTTAGCAAGGTCAGTAGTCATTTTGTGCAACGAGTTTGTAAAATCATTTCAATGAAGGCATCACTTTAGACAACTGAGCAGCAAGCAACTTGAGACCTTTGGTAAGATGTTTGTTGACTTGAATGCAGAGAGAAGGAGACCCTTTTGAAGTAGGCTGTTTCAGAGAAAATGTCCCTAACAGCAGATGTGCTGTTATGAACAGACAAAGTGCTCGTGGTTGATGATAAAAGCCATAAACAGAAAGCTATGGAAGTGTTACAGAAAGACATCCTTAAAGGTTACATAGAAATGAAGTTACAAGTCCAAGGAGCCCTAGGTGGCTCGGATATTGTGAACTTTGGATAAGAAAAAAGAAGCAGCATGTGGAGTGGCACTGGCCTAGGGTATTATTGCTAGATTATTAATCCAGAAATTCAGCTAATGTTCTGGGGTAGTAGGAACCGCAGATGCTGGAGGATCTGAGATAACAAGGTGTAGTGCTGGATGAACACGGCAGGCCAAGCAGCATCAGAGGAGCAGGAAGGCTGACGTTTCGGGCCTGGACCCTTCTTCAGAAAAATTCATTTTTTTTCTATATCCACAGGAGAAATACTTTGCAGCTAGGAGCTTCAGTTGGGATGGTGAGGGCACACTGATTACTAAGGAGGGGGTATTAGATGTTTTAGTAACTATAAATAGAACATAAAACTATCAGCACAGTAACAGGCCCTTTGGCCCACAGTGTTGTGCCGAACTTTTACCCAAAACCTAAGGTGTACCTAACCTCCACCCCTAACTTATACTATCACCCATATGCCTATCTAATGGCCGCTTAAATGCCCCTAATAAGGCCAACTCCACTACCCTCTCCGGCAATGCATTCCACGCCCCGACCACTGAATAAAGAACCTACCTCTGACATCTCCCCGATATTTACCTCCACTCACTTTAAAACTTTGTCCCCTAGTAAAAGCTACCTCCACCCTAGGGAAAAAGTCTCTGGCTGACTACTGTACTTATACCTCTGATCATTTTGTACACCTCTATCAAGTCACCTCTCCTCCTTTGTCATTCTAAAGAGAAAAGCCCTAGTGCTCTTGACCTTTCCTTGTAAGACCTTCCCTCCATTCTAGGCAACATCCTGGTAAATTTCCTCTGCACCTTTTCCAATGCTTCCCCATCTTTCCTGTAAAAGTGCATAAATATCCAAGATCTGATAAGATAGATCTCAGGTTTCTATGGGAGGCAAGGGAGTAGATCACTGGGGCCTTGGCACATCTATTTAATACTTCACTGACCACATGTGAAGTGCCAGATGACTGGGGAATAATTAATGTGGTTCCTTGGTTCAAGAAGGACAGTAAGGATAGGCCAGGTAGTTACAGAACCGTCTGACATCAGTCGTTGAAAACTATTGGGGATAAACTCTGAAGTCAGGATTAATCAACACTTGGAAAGGCAGGGTTTAATTGGGGATGGTCAGCATGGGTTATTAGAGTGACATCTTGTCTGACTAATTGAGCTTTTTTAAAAGGTGACTAAATATTTTTGAGAATAGCACAGTTGATGTGATTTATATGGACCTCCTTAAAGCCTTTGACAAGGTCCCACGTGGAAGGCTGGTCCAAAAGGTAAGAGCCCATGTCTGCCAACTTGCCTTGGATCACTAGATCTAAAATTGGCTTTTTGGCAAGAGCCAAAGGGTGATGCTGAAGGATAGTTTTTGTACTTGTAAGTCTGTGACCAGCAGTGTAGCACTGGGACCTTTGCTGTTTGTTACGTACATCAGGATATGAATTTAAAAGGTAAAATTAGCAAGTTTGCAGATGATATGAAAATTGGGAATGTTGTTGACAGTGAGGAATATGGTCTTGGGCTGCAGTCTAATATTGATCAGCTGATAAATTGGACAGAGCAAGGGCAGATAGCATTTCTTTCTGATAAATGTGATTAATTTTGGAAGGTTTCACCAGGGAAAGACTTGCGCAATGAATGGTAGACCCTAGAGAGTCTTCATTCTTTATTTATTCATTAACAGAATGAGGGAGTCACTGGCCAGGCAGCATTTATTGCCCAGAGGATATTTCACCACATTGCTGCTGGTCTGTAGTCGCATGTAGTAAGGATATCAGTTTCCTTCCCTAAAAGATGTTAATGACCCAGTTGGGTTTTTTCAACAATCAACAATGGATTCACGGTCATTAGACTCTTAATTCCAGATATTAATTTAATTCAACTTTCACCATTTGTCGTCGCGGGATTCAAGCCCGGGTCCCCAGAGCGTTATCTGGGTCTCTGGATTAACCAGTAGGAATGAAGGGACTTTGGTGTACAGGCGTCATAGATCCAGAAGGTGTTAGTACAGGTAGACAGGGAGATGAAGACAAAATGATTAGCTGTGTCATAGAAAATAGGAGCAAGGAAGTATTGTTACAAGTTACAACTTTCTAGGCTTGTTAAGGCCACTGATGGAATACTGTGTGCAGTCTGATCACCACAGTATTGAAAGGACATGATTGCAGTAGCGAGAGTACAAAGGACACTCATCAGGATTTTATCTGGGATAGAAGGGCTGTTATATGGAGAGACTGGATAGGCAGTGTTTGTTCTCCTTGGGGCTGTGGAAAGGTAGCGGGAGGGAGTCTGAGGTATACAACATTGAGGTATACACTGTAGATTGTAAGCATCTTTTCTCCATGGCAGATGTGTCTAAGACCAGAGGACATTAGTTTAAGGTGAGGAGCAAGTGATTTGGAGACCCGAGGAAGAAAAACTTGCACTCGGAAGTGGTTGCCCAAGAGGGTGGTCAAGGTAGATACTCTGGCAACATTAAAGCAGCATCTGGATGAGCACTTTAAATGTCAGGGAACAGTAGGCTGTGGACCAAGAACAGATAACTAGGATTAGTTTAATTTAGTGTTAGTTGGTCAGCATAGATGCAGAGGGCTGAAGGGCCTGTTTCTATGATTCTGATCCTACCCATGTTCAATTGTAATAGTGAACTGATTTAGCAACTCATTAAAAGTAACAGGGGACATTAATTCAAGAGAATAATGTTGGGTAAATGCAGAATTTTGTCCCAAAGCAATTGATTACACCTGTGCCAGATGAGCAAAGAGCTTTAGGTGTGCAGATGGGTGACTCTTTACGAAGGTAAGGTGGTGGTTCAGATAAAAGGATCGAATGTTTCTTTCAGATATTTGTAACGACACTGTTTCAAATAGTTGTAAGATAGTTTGTGATCTTTTGTGTAGTAAACTTTAATATTTCTTTTAAATTACATTGAGAGCTTCTTGTGAAATATATTTGAATTTATAATATTTATTTTCACAATTTATATTCACAGTATATCTGTGATCTACAGAAAGGGAAATAAAACTTTTGCCCCATCATGCCAGATCTGACTTGCTCTGTATTACCATCAGCTGGGCTCATATTCATGAGTTCAGCTAATAAAGGAACAGGATTGTCCCATTCCCCAGTGCTCGGGACCTCAGTGAACGACTGAATCATGAGTAACGTCCATGTAACTTCACCCATAAGCAGTTTCACCTCTCCCAGGCTGGAGAGTAGACTGGGTGACACCCAGAGTAGCCCCTCACCTACTGAAAGTCTGGGCAGGGCTGTCAATGTTGAAGGGAATGTGTAACAATCTGTTTGTGTCTTAGGAATTCGGAGACTGTGACGTACTTTTGGAAGAACTGGAATATTCCTGTTCACAAGTGGTGCAGCAGGTGAACCTTATTTACTACACCCTGAAGCTTTCTTCTACTGACTTTCTTTCTTCTGAGTGATATGAATGAGTCAAATGTGAAGAAAGCCTTTTCTTTTGTCATTGGTTTCTGACCTGGCAAAACAATGCATTTTGGCAGCATCTTTACCATAAGAGATGGGGCAAGTCCAGAGAAGATCATAAGAGGCATAAGGGAAAAGAACAGCATGACAAAGGAACATGAAACATGGAAACATAGAAAATCAGTGCAGGAATAGGCCATTCGGCGCTTTTGAGCCTGCACCGCCACCAATATAATTATGGATGATCATGCAGTTTCAGTATCTTACTCCTTTCTCATTGTACTTCTTGATCCCTTTAACTACAAGGGCCATATCCACATCCCTCTTGAATAAATTTAACAAACTGGCCCCGACAGCTTCCTGTGGGTGAGAATTCCACTGGCTCTCGATTCTGAGTGAAGAAATTCTTCCTTGTCTCAGTCCTTCCTTGTTTACCTCTTATTCTTAAACTGTGAGTCCTAGTTCTGAACTTGCCCAACATCAGGAGTAAGCTTCCCACATCTAGCCTGTCCCAGCAGGATTTTCTGTGTTTCTATGAGATGCCCCTTCCCCATTCTCCTAAATTCCAACGAAAACAAACCCATTCGATGCAGTCTTTCCTCATGTCAGTCCTGCCATCCTGGGAAGCAGTCTGGTGAACCTTCACCTCCATTGCAAGAACGTCCTTCCTCCGACTAGGAGACCAAAAGTGCACACGATACTCACGGTGTGGCCTCACCAAGGCCCCATGTGAGTGCAGCAAGGCATTCTTGGTCCGATACACTCATCCTCTCTCTCTGAAGGCCAGCATGCCAGTTGCTTTCCTCACTGCAGGCTGCAACTACACACCAGCCTTCAGCAACCATTCCATCAGATAGTAGTAGTAGCTGAATTGTGATCCTGTGGAATTCTCTCCCACGGGAAGCTGTTTATTTATTCAAGAGGGAGCTGGATGTGGCCCTTGTGGTTAAAGGGATCAAGAAGTATGGCAAGAATCAGGCCATTTGGCCATCTGCTCTGTGCCAGTGCTTATATTCCAGACAAGTGTCTTTCCACCCTACTTTATCACATGCTGGTAAAATATTGTTCCATTCCCCTCTGCCTCCGCACTTTGCTAGCTTCCTTTTAAGGCCATAACCAAGGGTGAAGCTTGGAGGAAACGACGAGGCTCTGTGCTTATAATGGAATGTCCAAACTGGAGGCCTGAGTTGTTGGGTTTGAAGGGAAAAGTGAAGTACAAGATTGGAGATAGGGAATAGAGAGTTTGATGGAAGGGATTTGTTAGGTTTCCTTCATTGATCAATGATCCAGTACAGATAGGACTGGATACATTTCTGTATCTGAACTGGACTTCACATAATGACAGTTTTATGATCATGTTTAGATGGTGTTGTAAAGTCTCCCCCAAAAAAAAAGCCAAATCTGAGGCCGGTCCTCAGTGTCTTTTGAAACTTCCTGTACATTTTGTCTGTTCAAACATGCTTTCTTTAGAAATCATAAAATCCCTACAGTCTGGAAACAGGCCATTCTCATATTCTTGTTTAGATTTGAGATGTTTTGGAATGAGGCCACAAAGGAATTTGCAGGCACAGACAACAGTGTTTAATTTGGAGGCAATTGGTGGCCCACAGTAGGTCAGTAACGATGGAGACAAGAGGTGGACAGGGCTTTGATTTATTTGTGGGATGTGGCTGACACTGTAGAAGAGTGAGTATTGCCCTCAAGGAGATGGTGATGGTGAGCTCTCGATTTAAACCACTGTATTCCTTGGGGTGTATGGTCATCCACAGACCTGTTAGGGAGGGAATTCCTGGATTTTGACCCAGCGACACTGAAGGAATGGTGAAATACTTCCAAATCAGGATGGTACCTCTTTCAGCAGTGCATCTGCTGCCCTTGCAGCATGGTAGAGGGATGTGGGTTTGGGAGGTGCAGGTCAGCATAGTTCCCAAGTTAAATGAGAGATAGTAGGGATTGCAGATGCTGGAGACTGAGATAACAAGGTGTGGAGCTGGATGAACACAGCAGGCCAAGCAGCATCAGAGGAGCAGGAAGGCTGACGTTTCAGGCCTCGACCCTTCTTCAGAAGTGGATGTCATCCATGGATGCTGTGACAGTGGTCACATGGCCGATGGCGGCGGTACATTGTGGGGAAGGTCCTGGGTAGGGGTGGAGATTTGGGAGGTGGAGGAAACCCGTTTTGGGTGGTAGCTACCAGTACATTTACTGTACTTGCAGTTTTTTTGTGCCAGAGAAAGCTGAGTAGAATTGAGAGTTCAGCTTGTAGATCCTACGAAGAATAAAAAACATGAGGTCCTTTGCAGGTCTGGGGGAGGGAGTCTCTGAGCTGGGGTAGGCTGGATTGCAGTGCCTAGAGATGCCGGCACAAAGCTGCGACTGTGTGTTTCAGGAGTTGCAGGGAGAAACGCTTCTGAATGTAGATATTGTCACGGTTGGGGCAAAATTGGGAAGGCTTGAATGTGGACTGTAGTCCTTTGGGATGATCTGGTTCCGTAGGCAGGTACTAAGAAAGGTGATGTGGCTGTAGTACCTGGTTTGCTTCAGGACATGGTTGAACAGTTTCAAGGCCAAAGAGATTACGAGAGAGTTGCAGCAGGGAAGAGATCCACTGAGGATTTTCTGGAGGGAGGATGGTAACTTCTCCAGGGTAGGCATCCTCAGAAGAGGCTTTGCAGTGGGGTTAAAATTGTTTCAGAGATAGTAGGAACTGCAGATGCTGGAGAATCCGAGATAACAGGGTGTAGAGCAGGATGAACACTGCAGGCCAAGCAGCATCAGAGGAGTAGGAAAGCTGACGTTTCGGGCCTCGACTCTTCTTCATAAATGGGCATAGACCATGGCCTGCTGTGTTCATCCAGCTCTACACCTTGTTGTGAGAGATTGGAACAGTCGGGTTTGGATATGATGAAGCGGGAGGCCACGGGGCAACCTTATTCTTTCAGTTGATGGTGGGAAATAAATCTACTAAATCAGTGTGTTTTACGTGCAGGCACTTCTACAAACCCATGCTGAAGAGGGGAATGAACAAGAGGATGGCACAGACAGCAGTCTTCCTTGCATCAGCTTTCTTTCATGAGGTGAGGATGTTTGTTTTTGGGGAGGTTTTGATTTTGCAGCTGAGACGAAGTGCTGCCTCTCCCAGCCAGTGCTAACACTTTGCCCGAAAGCATTTACCCCCTAACCTGGTGAGGATTGTTCACCGATGCCCCCTCAAATTGCAGCAGTCTGCATCAACTTTGGTTCTGGCTCTCACCATCTGGTGCATTAGAGTTTATTGCTGTGTTTCCAGTCAACCAGCCACCTTTTCTGCCATCCTTTACCATCCCACGCTAATAACCATTGCTTCCTCCCTGATCTCCTGCCAATGCAAGCGTGCTGGTGTTGCACTATATTTGTGGGATGCGAGCATCGCTGGCTCAGCCAATGTTTGTTGCTGATCCCTAGTTGGCCTTCAGGTCGGTGCTGGTCAGCCACTGCCTCAATCAGGTGTATTTATTGACACATTCTCCCAAACAACCGGGGGGGGAGGAAAAGACTGCATGCTGTGGAGATTATCACGGATAACTCCATACGCTGGAAATCTCAACTAAATTAAATTGCTAACATTGGGCATCATGTCAATCAGCAGCTGAGACCGTACACGAGGCTTTTAATGCTTCCAGTAGCAAACCTGTACTAGACAAAAGAAAAACTTGCAATTCTACGCTGTCAGGGGCATAGCCAAAATTACATAGAACGTAGAACATTACAGCACAGTACAGGCCCTTCGGCCCTCTGTTGTGCCGACCTGTCATACCAATCTCAAGCCCATCTAACCTACACTATTCCATGCACGTCCATATGCTTATCCAATGACTACTTAAACGTACCTAAAGTTGGCGAATCTACTACCGTTGCAGGCAAAGCGTTCCATTCCCTTACTACTCTCCGAGTAAAGAAACTACCTCTGACATCTGTCCTATATCTTTCACCCCTCAATTTAAAGCTATGTCCCCTCGTGCTCGCCATCACCATCCTAGGAAAAAGGCTCTCCCTATCCACCCTATCTAACCCTCTGATTATTTTATATGTTTCAATTAAGTCACCTCTCAACCTTCTTCTCTCTAATGAAAACAGCCTCAAGTCCCTCAGCCTTTCCTCGTAAGACCTTCCCTCCATCCCAGGCAACATCCTAGTAAATCTCCTCTGCACCCTTCCCAAAGCTTCCACGTCCTTCTTATAATGCGGTGACCAGAACTGTACGCAATACTCCAAGTGCGGCCGCACCAGAGTTTTGTACAGCTTCACCATAATCTCTTGGTTCCGGAACTTGATCCCTCTATTAATAAAAGCTAAAACACTGTATGCCTTCTTAACAGCCCTGTCAACCTGGGTGGCAACTTTCAAGGATCTGTGTACATGGACACTGAGATCTCTCTGCTCATCTACACTGCTAAGAATCTTACCATTAGCCCTGTACTTTGCCTTCTGGTTACTCCTACCAAAGTGCATCACCTCACACTTGTCTGCATTAAACTCCATTTGCCACCTCCTCAGCCCAGCTCTGCAGTTTGTCTATGTCTCTCTGCAACCTACAGCATCCTTCGTCACTATCCACAACTCCACCGACCTTTAGTGTCGTCTGCAAATTTACTAACCAGTCCTTCTACGCCCTCATCCAGGTTATTTATAAAAATGACAAACAGCAGTGGACCCAACACCGACCCTTGCAGTACACCACTGGTAACTGGTCTCCAGGATGAATATTTCCCATCAACTACCACCCTCTGTCTTCTTTCAGCAAACCAATTTCCGATCCAAACTGCTATATCTCCCACAATCCCATTCCTCCGCATTTTGTACAATAGCCTATTGTGGGGAACCTTATCGAACGTCTTGCTGAAATCCATATACACCACATCAACCGGTTTACTCTCATCTACCTGTTTGGTCACCTTCACAGCCAAGCAAGTACTTCTTGAAATGTAGTCCGATACACTGGGAAAATATACCAGCAAATTTGCTGTCAGCAAGTTCAAATAAAATTCATCAATTTGTATAAGGACCAAAATGGCTCAAAATACTCAGCAGTCCTGGCTGCGATTGTGGAGTGAGACTCGCATTAGCTGACCCAGCATTTTCTGTTTTTTATTATTCCTGATTTTGTGCTTCTGTAATCCATTTGAGATGTTAATCAAGGAAGAAATGCTGCATCACAGCACCAAGGATAGTATCGTAGAATCCCAGTAGGAAATGCAGATGCTGGAGAATCTGAGATAACAAGGTACAGAACCCTTCTTGGAAGGGTCTAGGCCTGAAACGTCAGCTTTCCTGCTCCTCTGATGCTGCTTGGCCTGCGGTGTTCATTCAGCTCTAAGCTTGTTATCTCAGCACCAAGGACCCAGGTTCGATTCCAGCCTCAGGCAACTGTCTCTGCAGAGTTTGCACATTCTCCCCGTGTCTGCGTGGGTTTCCTCCCACAGTCCAAGGTTGCACAGATTAGATAGATTCGCCATGCTAAATTGTCGTGTGGTGTCCAGGGATGTGTAGGTTAGGTGGATTAGCCATGGGAAGATGCAGGATTGCGGGGATAGGGTTGGGTGGTGGGTCTAGGTGGGACCCTCTTCGGAGGGTCATTGTAGTTTTGATGGGCTGAATGGCCTGCCTCCACACTGTAGGGATTCTGAAATATATATATTACTCTGAGAGAAGACCCCCTGTTTTTCAGAATAGCTTTGAGATTTTCCATCCATTTTAGAGATCAGGCCCCACCCTGATTTGACATCTTATCCAAATGAATGCGCCAGCAACGATACAGCGCTACCCTCATTGGTAGGTCAGTCTGGTTTATTAAAACGACTTCTGGAATGGGCCTTGAACCCACAACCTTCTGATTTGGGTGAGAGGCCAGGAATAGCTGACACACAATACTCTCTCTGGAGACACTCTACCATTTAGTTATTATTGCTAGGCAGTCGTTAAGCTGTAGCAAAGACAGAAATTACTGGAGAAACTCAGCAGATATGGTGGCATCTGTGGAGAGAGGAAAAAAAGTTAATGCTTCAAGTCCAGTGTCCCTTCATCAGGAGGATTCTGCCAGACCTGTTGTTCTCTGACAATTTATATCTTTCAGACTTCCAGTATCTGCAGTTCTTTGTTTTATTTTAGTGTTGAAACTGTGTTATATCGATCTGTACCTCGAGTCCTGAATAACTGCCTTATCTCTTCAGTATCTGGTCAGTGTTCCTCTGAAGATGTTCCGACTGTGGGCATTCATGGGGATGATGGCCCAGGTGAGTACCCAACAGTAACAAAACTATCTGATTCAGGGGCTTTCAATCTGTGGGCATTAGATTGAGAAACCAGAGGCTGACATCCAGTTGTCCATCCTGTTGTGCTGAGCACCACAAGAGATTTGTTTGGAAACAGGTCAGCATGATTCAGTAATATCCCTTTGAAGTTAAAGCATTTACCCTGTTGGGGTGGTTGACTGTGACAGCTAATTTCCTTAAGTAGGCATGAACGTGAAAGCCTGAATGTGACAAACCAGAGAGAACGATGCTAACAAACCCATTCTCCTCTCTTTTCCGCTCCCAGTATAATCGCCAGGGTTGCAGAAGCTACAGCATAGACAAGTGTTCTTAATGTGCAGTGATCACAGCAGCTGGAAATGAATCACTGTGATCAGCTCAACTATAGACTCTGAACACCCTTCCCTATGGACCAGTCTAAAGAAGAGATTTTAGCTTGACACCAATTGTCCAGAATATTTGACCTTATGCGTGATGAGAGGGGCAAATTTGCCTGGTCAATAAAAGGTCTGAACCCCAAGTTCCTACAGCTTTGTGGAGGGAGTGTAGGCTGAAACTTGAGCAGCTTCTCAGGCCGGCTTTTTGTCATCGATCCCCTCTGTGTGTTTTTTGACTGGTGCAAATTCGATGGGCTGAAGGACCTTTTCTGTGCAGTAGATTTTTTTGACTCAACGCTCATTCAGTGATAATAAAGATAATGGGGAAGACAGATGCAGACAGTGAAGTATAGGGGTGTTTTTTAAAAAAAAAATTGAATCACTTGCCTGTTTAATTTCCAGATTCCACTGGCTTGGTTAGTTGGGAAGTTTCTGAGTGGGAATTACGGAAATGCGGCAGTGTGGTTGTCCCTGATCATTGGGCAGCCGATCGCAGTGCTGATGTATGTGCACGATTATTACATTCTGAACCATGAGGGACCTCTGTGATTACAGGAAACCTGCAAAAACTACAGAATCTGCAATGTAAACAAGGACACTCATCTGCTTTCATAATCGGTGGAAATTTCTTGGAGAGGATTTTCTTTTGTTCTAAGGGGTTTGGTGCTTTAAGGAAAGTGTTTGTGGGACACGGGGACCGCCATCCTTTTACAATTATTCTATTTGCGTCCACAGAGCAGTGGGAAAAATGGCACTGCAGTCAGGGGTGGAGATGAGGAGTTGAAAAGTAGAATTGCAGTCAGCATGATCACTGATGTGGGATATAAAATATGTGGTCCATAAGTAGTGCCAATGTAACCATCCATTGTAAAAGGGAGAAAGGTGGTTAGATCTTAGTCTGCGTTATCCCCAAAAAAACAGAGAAAGCAGACATCCTGGTTAATACTACTATCTGGCTGTTTATTCCATCTTAGCATCTCTGTCCATTCATTTAACAGGGATCCATAAGATCTTAACCTGGTTGGCTCGGTGTGCCATGTTTTAACCTCACAGATGCTGAATGAAATATGTTCCACAAAGATTCTTCAGGGATGGATTGGTGAAGTCTGTGCCCCTGAGGGGTGGGGGGGTGGGGGGTGCAATTGGAGGAGAAAGTGTCTCATTTGATTCGGCCCAGTGGAAAATAATTCTTCCACCATCTCTCCCCTCCTTTTGGAAGTGGGGGATTGAAGCTCATAATAGGGTGTTATTTTCTCCACTAACTTATTAGAGATATGAGAGTATTAAATATTGAACAACTTCAGCTGGAGATGAGCATGGTCCTGAGCTAGTGGGAGGAGTACCCCATGGAGGACGTTTATTATTTTATCTTTATCGTTTGTTTTTCTCGGTTATTGTTCCTTGAGAAAATTGCTGGTATGTTTCTTTGCTGTTTCTCACATTCCCTCTACCCAGAGAAAGATATTCCTGGTTACAGGTTCAAGCTGTGATAGCTGTGTTCAGGAATATGTTCCCTGTAGTTAATGAGCCCAGTGTAGGATTTCACTATTTTCTTGAGTGATAATTTGCCCTAAAAGAGATCAAACATAATCTCAAAATAAACCATCTCAGTTGATGGAAGGGTGAGAGTGAGATTTCTTCTATTTATTTGGCTGTTTTTTTTTAAAGACAGTAGTAAAAACCAGGTTTTTAATCCTGAGTTCTCCCCACCCTCCCACTTCTTGTACCCAGTTCTCCTGTGACAGTTAGTTTCTAAAACAGCCAGTGAGGCAACTGAATGATTTGCTTGTATGAGGGAGTTTATAGAATAGCCTCACAGGAGGAGGTCCTGTCCATTAGCTCTTCATCCAATCAAAAACATTGACTTTTGCTGACATATTCTAACAAAGTATTGGATGAGTGAGTGAATGCCTTAAAAAAAACAAAATACTCCTGCACTGTCTGATCTGACCTTTAGGAACTGTACTCCAGTTACACCCCACCACACCCCCACTACATGCAGGTTTCACCACTTCAAGTCATTAATGAAGTGTTGTGGACAGTTCCCACTGCAAACACTGGATGTTATAAAACTTGATAAGTTTCAAAGACACTTTCATGTTTAAGGGAGCTAACACCAGCCTGAAACAGAGATAATCCTCCCCAGAAATGTGTGTCTCTTTGTTTTCACGAAGTGCCTGACAAGTTTTGTAACTTCTGATTGCAAGTTTGTTTCCTCATTTTTTTTACTGTAACAAAACTGCATCAACAATGCAATTTCTGGAATATTATCTTTCACACAGTCAATATTTAACATTCCTGACCCACTTGGGGAACCCATCAGCAACTGAAAGCTGAAATGATCTGTGTAGAGGAGAGGGGCTTATTTTAGTAAAGGTGGTCAGCAAGTAGAGTATGGGAGCAGTGTGACAGATGCTTCCAGTACTAGGATCTGTGCAGGGATAGCTGTTTCCTGTTTTGGCTCGGTGTGCCTCACCATTGTTGTCCAGGGTTCATGAGTAAAGCCATTGAGGTTTGGGAGTACACCGCACTGGTGAAATGCAAACTTAATAGGAGGAGGCAACTTTCTCAGGCCGTCAGATATTCTGTTAAGTGGGTCTGAGTTGCTTTGTCGAGGGTTTGGAGGAATGAGGGAGGGCAAGGGAATCTGCTGAGGAGAACTCCTCTCCCCCCCCCCCCCCCCCCCCCACCTTTTATACATCTTTGTATCCTCCTCGTTGCTCTTATTAAATACCAGCATTCTGTCCTGGAAATGAGAGGGGCAGCTTGTTGGACTAAAGTGGTGGGAATCATCTGCTGTTTCTACAGTCTCCCACCCTCCAGCTGGTCTGTGCAATCAGTGAATCTTGACTGTCTTTACTGGTGCCCAGTCCAGAATCTGGTTTTATTCGCATGGGCAGCGGGGTGGGATCCAGACAATACGATTGTGTTGTCCTATTAGTGCTGACTTTTGACTTTTGAATATAGTTTTTTGTTTATTTTTATACGAAAACTTTCCATCCTCTGCAGAGATCTTATTTTTGTAAATACACTGCCCCCATCTGAGGATGGGCTACGTAACGGTGAGCCGAGGCAATACAATGTTACGCTCACATCTGGTGCATTGTATTGCATATTCTTTTTACCACTTCTGTTCTCTTTGCCCTTTTTATAGGACTAACCAGAATGATCTCCTACTGTAACATGCCTTATCTTGTGATAAGAGAAATGCCCTGTTTGGAAAAAGTCACGTTGGTCTAGAGGACCATGAGGTTGAAAAGGCAGGACCTTAAATGTTGACCTCACCCTGTTTGGGATTGGTTTAATACATTGTAGATTATGCAACCCAGTTTCTCTCCCTGATGTCACAGCTCTGCTGGCTGGAGGCTAATTACTATTAAATACCAAAAAGTGAATGCTGACCATGTCACCTCACTTGGTTTCTTAACCGTCTCGATCAAGATGGCTAACTTTCTATATCAAAGATCAAAGCTCCAGAACTGGTTTACCAAATTCTATATTAGGTAGTGATTTTACAGTCTGTCCTCATCATAATGGAAAGGTTTTTACAAAGGAGTTACTGCACTGTCCAAGACATTTTATATATCCAGGTGCCTCAGTAGGTGGACCCCAGTCTTGTTCCCAGTCCTGTTCCCATCTATTGTGCTGCTCAGCTGCAATCTGGGATCAGAAGTTCACCCGGTGTCCCCTTGCTGCAGTCCTTCCCTGTTTTCAATGAGTTACAGATTTAACAAAGGCACCAGTAATGTCCCTCTGAACATGATTTTTAATGCAGTTTTATGTATATAGATTTAATTTCTGATACTGTAATGATATCATTCTACTTGTGCCATGTACTTTAGGGAGTTTATTGAAACTGTATTTAACCTTGGAAATTGAACCAATTAATAGCGATCATGGATTTAAAAAAAGGGAAGCCAAGACACTCACAAGGTCTGGCCAGTGTGCAAATGGGTATTTTTTTCACATAGCATTTGCAATAGGTATGGTTTTTAATAAAAACAATTTTAAACAACTTCAAGTGCTTTTCATGAATTAATTGTGTGTAATTCAAGATGTTTCTTTGGACCACGCAAGTATTATAGGGTTTACCAATGGTGCACTCGTTTACATTCAGAACTTATTTAATTGCTCAATCTCATTTGCTGTATCAGTGAGAAGCTGGAAAATGGGTTCCATGTGCTAGAAAATCAATCTTACTGGAAACCTGGATAATAAGGCACTAGCCATCTGTTCACTAGGCTTGTTTTCTTCTGTAAAAAAAGCAACGGATTCTGAAAATCTAAAAAATAGAAATTACTGGAGAAACTCAGCAGGTCTGGCAGTATGTGTGGCAAGCAGAGATAGCATTTTGGGTTCTGAAGAAGTCATTGACTCTGAAATTGGCATCTGCTCCCACAGTGAGGCATTTCACTCTGGGACATCCTAGATGCCCTTGTTTTTCAAGGACTGCAACTTCCCCTCCACAGTGGTCAAAAACACCCTCGATCGCATCTCCCTCGTTTCCTGCAACTCACCTCTCGCACCCCCTACCCGCAATAACAGCAAAAACAGAATCCCCCCTCATCCTCATGTACCACCCCAATGCATCATCCTCCGCCACCTGCAATCTGACCCCACTACCAAGGATATTTTTCCCTCCCCACCCTTATCTGCCTTCCGGGGGGACCACACTCTTCGTGACTCCCTTGTCTGCTCCACACTCCCCTCCAGCCCCAGCACCCTATGGCACTTTTCCCCTGCAACTGCAGGAAATGCTACCCCTCCCAGGCCCCAAGAAAACCTTCCACATTAGCAGATGTGCAGCTGAGCATCTGTTGAATGTAGTATATTGTATCCACTGTTCCCAATGTGGCCTCCTCTACATCAGGGAAACAAAACAGAGGATTAGAGACCGCTTTGTGGAACACCTACACTCGGTTCACGACAAACGACTGCACATCCCAGTCGCGAACCATTTCAACTCCCCCTCCCATTCCTTGTACGATATGTCCATCCTGGGCCGCCTCCAGTGCCACAACGATGCCACCCGAAGGTTGCAGGAACAGCACCTCATATTCCACTTGGGAACCCTGCAGCCCAATGGTATCAATGTAGACTTCACCAGCTTCAAAGTCTCCCCTGACTCTACCACATTCCAAAACCAGCCCAGCTCGTTCCCTGCCTCCCTAACCTGTCCATCTTTTCTCCCACCTATCCATTCCTCCCACCTCAACCCCCACCTACCTACTAGCCTCATCCCACCGCCCCCGACCTCTCTGTCCTCCCTGGACCCTCCCTAACTCCCCACCTATCCCCACCCACACTCCCCTTTAGTGGCTCCCTCCACCCCTGCCTCTTTGACCTGTCTGTCTCCTCTCCATCTATCATCATCATCATCTTTATCCATCTTCAATTGGCCTCCCCCACCTCTCTGTTTTATTTCAGAATCCCCTTCCCCCTTCCCCCTCCCCCATTTCTGAAGAAGGAAATCTCAGCTTTCCTGCCCCTTTGATGCTGCTTGGCCTGCTGTGTTCTTCCAGCTCTACACCTTGTTATCTCTGGCTCTGAACTTGATTTCAGACTTGCTGAGTTTAGCAATTTTTGTTTCTGCTTACGAAGGTTGATGCTGAGATTGGGCATGTGTGCTCATAGGGACTTATATCTACCACTGCTCACTTTGACTGATGCCCTCTCCACTTCAGATTCTCTTGGAAGGGAAGGTGTCTCTCGAATTTAACAGTGACGCTTGCTGTCTCTCACTGCCACTTTGCATTAAACCCACGAGTGCTTTTTGCCACTAACAGTATGTTGCTATCAAACCAAAAAGACTTTTCACCTACTACACGAATAAATGTACCAGTGATGCCAAGTACATAGGTCCAATGACTCATGGACCTATCAAACAACATGTCCTCTTCACCATTTGCAGTTGGCCAATCCAGCTTGATCAGCCCATACTTGCCACTATCAGCAAATTACATCCACCACTGACTGATTCTGCTATTGGAAAGCATTATTCAAATGACCCAGGCTCTGCTAAGAGCTGCACTGCAAAACAGTTTAAGATCATGTGAAACATTTGTGGGCGCTAGACGCTACACTGACTCCAGTGAAAGGAATTTGTACGTTTTCAAAAAAGGTGCAAGGTACTGTCATGGGATGCAGCAAGCAACGTCCACCTGCTCTGAGCATTCAAGTTGACACTTAACTGCTATCGTTGTATTTCTGTTCTAACTGTGGCCCAAAACCAATCATCACCCTCTTTTCATTCTGTATTAAATGTAGTCTTCCTCTTCCCTCATCCCAGTCTGTTTCTTGTCTCGTAGTTCTGTGACAGACCAAAAGCTTCAGCTGCTAGTCCTCTTTTAGTAATACTTAAGCTCTGGCCTACTATGTCTATATAAATGTTTTATAAACTAATTCATGCCTGACGTCCATTACGAAGTGAAAGGTGGTGTTGAGGTGTAAGGTGACAGTTCCACTTTACAGTATTAGCTTTGGGGACCTGGCAAGCAGCTTGCATTCCCCAATAAAGTACAGCTTTGTAACCAGAGGAAAGTCACTGAATATTCTTCAAGACAGAGGCACACCTTGTTAGGCAGGGAAATATAAGGTTATCAGCAGTAAATGAGAATGTAGATCACTATAATGGATCTGTGGACATTGATTTAGTTAGAAATTCACTGCTGCAATTCTTGATCGCTGTGTGTCCTCCATCCAATCTGGTCTTTGGTCATGGAGTCAAGCTGCTTTGGGTCCAGTACAGTTAAACACCAGCATCTGCCTAAAAGTGGAAAATTCCTTGGCCTACCCCATTCACAAGTCATGCAAAAGCTAAGTTACATAATTACTCGAAGTTGACTGATGGGGTAACACTGTCACCATATGGATCTCTGCACTTCGGGATTAAAGAATACAGGCATGGACTATTTTCTAAATGGTGAGAAAATTCGCAAAGCAGAAGTACAAAGGGATCTGGGAGTGTTGGTCCAGGATTCTCTAAAAATTAACTTGCAGGTAGAGTCTGTGATTAAGAAAGCGAATGTGATGTTGTCGTTTATCTCGAGGGTTGGAATATAAAAGCAGTGATGTGCTTCTGAGACTTTATAAAGCTCTAGTTAGGCCCCATTTAGAATACTGTGTCCAATTTTGGGCCCCACCCCTCAGGAAGGACATACCGGAGCGTGTCCAGCGGAGATTCACACGGATGATCCCTGGAATGGTAGGTTTAACGTATGATGATTGGCTAAGGATCCTGGGATTGTATTCATTAGAGTTTAGAAGGTTGAGGGGCAATCTAATAAAAACTTACAAAATAATGTATGGCTTAGAAAGGGTGGATGCTGGGAAGGTGTTTCCATTAGGCAGGAAGACTAGGACCTGTGGGCACAGCCTTAAAATTAGAGGGGATAAATTTAAAACGGAAATGAGACGACATTTCTTCAGCCAGAGAGTGGTGGGCTTGTGGAATTCATTGCCGCAGAGTGCAGTGGAGGCCGGGACGTTAAATGCCTTCAAGGCAGAGATCGATAAATTCTTGATCTCACAAGGAATCAAAGGCTACGGAGAGAGTGCAGGGAAGTGGAGTTGAAATGCCCATCAGCCATCATTAAATGGCAGAGTGGACTCAACGGGCTGAATGGCCTTACTTCTACTCCTATGTCTTATGGCCTTATATTGCTATCAAACAGCATGTAGCAGTAAATTGCTGAAGTTTCAGCAACACTCAGCCAGCCCTGTGACATCTATCACAGACAGGGATAAAAGGAGCACCAATGTGGAATCTTCTCCAAGTCACTCAATTGTTGCTCAGAATTATATCACTGTTTCTTCAAAAGACACTGGCTCAAAATCCTCCATATCCTGTGCTAACAGCATGTGAGAGCTGCACACCACCGTTTAGCTGGTAATTAAGGAGAGGGGCTGAATTCTGGCCTTGCCAGTGATACTCTCAGCCCATGAAGGAAATAAAAATCAATAGCAAACTTTAAGTTTGTACCAGTCAGCAGCATTTTATCTTAAGCTGACAGGGGTTGGACTGTATTTAATAGCCATCCTGTGAGCTACTGCAAACCGGAGTTCACACTGCCCTCATAGTGTAAATACCTCCGATCTCCTTAACCCCCTTCAGTGAAACACTGGTTCAGCTTAGATAAAAGAAAGTTTTAATACAGAAAAAGGTACAATATTTAAAGCAAAACAACAAGAATGTTTAAATCACCAGGCTTATATTAAATGAAAATATACAAAACATTTATTTTCCACAGAGAAACCTTATATTGGGCAAGGTGATAGTACTGAAGAGAAGAGGTGGTTCTAGACTCCTGATAACACACGGAAGCTTCATCCTGCTCATCATGCTCACTGTACAGAAAGAAAGGTTTAGAACAGGTTACATTTTACATTGCTACACTCCCTATCCCTTTCCTGAGTCAGACAAGGTTTATCTTATTGAATCAGAATTGTTATAATGCAAAACAAGGACATTGTGTTCTGCGATAACAAAGTGTGGAGCTGGATGAACACAGCAGGCCAAGCAGCATCTCAGGAGCACAAAAGCTGACGTTTCGGGCCTACACCCTTCATCAGAGAGGGGAATGGGGAGAGGGAACTGGAGTAAATAGGAAGAGAGAGGGAGGCGGACCGAAGATGGAGAGAAGATAGGTAGAGAGGAGAGTATAGGTGAGGAGGTAGGGAGGGGATAGGTCAGTGCAGGGAAGATGGACAGGTCAACGAGGTGGGATGAGGTGGTAGGTAGGAAATGGAGGTGCGGCCTGAGGTGGGAGGAAGGGATGGGTGAGAGGAAGAACAGGTTAGCGAAGCGGAGACAGGCAGGGCTGGTTTTGGGATGCAGTGGGGGGAGGGGAGATTTTGAAGCTTGTGAAGTCCACATTGATACCATTGGGCTGCAGGGTTCCCAAGCGGAATATGAGTTGCTGTTCCTGCAACCTTCGGGTGGCATCATTGTGGCACTGCAGGAGGCCCATGATGGACATGTTGTCTGAGGAATGGGAGGGGGAGTTGAAATGGTTCGCGACTGGGAGGTGCAGTTGTTTATTGCGAACCGAGCGGAGGTGTTCTGCAAAGCGGTCCCCAAGCCTCCACTTGGTTTCGCCAATGTAGAGGCACCACACCGGGTGCAATGGATACAATAATCACATCGTATTTTGCACTAATTCTCCAAATTAGCATTTTACATTCTAAAGCATTCTCATCATAGCCTTGCAGCCTTCCTTTGCAGGTAGTCTTAATTCTTTCTCAAATGCCTCCATCATACTTTCCAGATCCTAACTACTTGACATGTGAAATGTTTCACTTTTGCTACTTTTAAGAGAAATGGTTTGGTATGTACTATCCACCAATGCATCACTCTTCATTCATTGCAAGCTGACAGATTTAAAATAAAGCCCTGTTCAACATTCCAGTCTGCTCACCACCAGCCCCTGTCAATGTGCCCAGGTCAGGATCCAGTCCCCATTCTGCCAGTCCTTCCCACCCAGAATCAGAGTGGGAGAAAAGAAAATAGAAGTCTTATGGGATACAGAAGATTCTAAAAACAAAGGATTGTAGAAACTCAGCAGGTCTGGCAGAAGCTTTGGAAGAGAAACACAGTTAATTTAAGATAACAAAGTGTAGAGCTGGATGAACACAGCAGGCCAAGCAGCATCTCAGGAGCACAAAAACTGACGTTTCGGGCCAAGACCCTTCATCAGAGAGGAATGGTCTCGACCCAGAACATCAGCTTTTGTGCTCCTGAGATGCTGCGTGGCCTGTGTTCATCCAGCTTCACACTGTGTTATCTTGGATTCTCCAGCATGTGCAGTTCCCGTTATCTCTGAACACAATTAATGTACATACGTTTGGAAAAGAATGGCCTTACTAGAGATGGTCGGCATGGCTTTACGTGGGGGAGGTCTCAAAAACTTGATTGAGCTTTTTGAGGAAGTGACAGAAGATGATTGATGAGGGTAGCGCAGTGCACGTTGTCCACACGAACTTTACTAAAGCATTTGCTGAGGCCCCTCATGATAGGCTGGTCCAGGGGATTAAGTCAGATGGGATCCAACTAAGTTACAAATGAGATACAAAATCAGCTTAGTCATAGGGGACAGAGGGTAGTTGTGGAGGGCTGTCCTTCTGATAGAGGCTTGTAACTAGTGGTGTTCTGCAAGAATCACTATGTTGTTGTTTGCAATATCTTTATCCAGGACTTAGATTAAAATATAGGTGATCTGATTAGTAAGTTAGCAGACAACTTAAAAACGGAGGGAAGTGTGGATAGTGAGAAAGGTTACCAAACAGGACACAGTGTGGAGAAATGACAAATGGCGTTTAATCTGAACAATAGGAGCTGATGCTTTTGGGGAGGCCAAACACAAAAGGAAAGTGTACAGTCAATGGCAGGATCCTGAGGAACATTGATACACAGAGGAATCTTGGGGTGCAAGGCCATAGCTCCCTGAAAATGGGGCAAGCAAGGTGCACAGCATGCTTGCCTTCATCATTCACGGATGGAGTATAAAAGCTAGCAGGTCATGTTGCAGTTATATAGAACTAGTTAGTACATTTGGAGTATTGTCTACAGCTCTGCTCCCCAAACTATAGGAAAACTGTGGAAACTTTGAAGAAGGTGCAAAACAGGTTACCAGGATGTTGCCTGGATTGCAATATACTAGCTATAAAAGGAGAGGTTGGACAAATTTGGTTTGTTTTCACTAGAACAGCGGAATCTGACGGCCAACTTTATTGAAGCATATAATATTCTAAGAGGCATGAACAGGATGGATTGTCTGAGTCTTCTTCCCAGGTGACAATGTCAAAGTTTTTTCACACAGAAGCTGGCAGATTTCTCAAACTGGCTGCCAGGGGAGTAGGTAGAAGCAGGTATGATAGCAAGAAACATTTAGAAAGTTACACAGACAGGCAGGGAATGGAATACATGCAGCCTAATGGGATTACTTCAGATTGGCATCATGTTCAGCACAATGTAGGTAAAGGGCCTATTCCTGTGTTCTAATGTTGAGTCCAATGACTCAAAGAAGCCAAAGAGTCATATTGGACTTGAGACTTTGGTTTTTATTTCAGATTTCCAGTATCAGCAGTATTTTGGTTTCATGTGGAGAATCAGAAATAACGATCGGTGATTAGATGTAATAAAACAAACAGATTTTAAAACATCTCCCAAGGTGGTGCACTTTTGCCACTGCAGGAACTTCCAGAAATTGGGAAAGGTGACTCTTTGTGCTTTAATGGAGAGAGTACAAATTATTTTTCCCTACACTTCCCTAATGTTCAGGACATCCACCTTCACTTTAGGAACCATGAAAGGATACTGGAGGGGGAAGAATTCATAACCAGGAGATAAGTGCCGGCTTTTTAAAACTAGATTCTCCCATGTGGGAGAAAACATCCTCTCTACATTTACCCTGTCAATCCCTTTAAGAATCCTACAAATTTCAATGAGATCACCTCTGGTTCTTCTAAACTTCAGTCAGTACGGTCCCAACCAATTTAACCTTTGCTCATAGGGCAATTCCTCCATACCATCCTCGTGAATCTTCTCGGGACTGCCTCCAGAGAAATAATATCTTTCCGTAAATAGGGGAACTCAAACTGCTCACAGTACTCCAGGTGTGGTCTCACCAGCACCTCGTACAATTGCAATAAGACTTCCCTAACCTGACACTCCAACCCCTTTGAAATAAAGGCCAGCATTGCACTAGCCATCCTGATCACCTGCTGCCAGTGAAGGAGCTTTCTGTGTCTCGTGCACAGTTGCGCCCCCCGACCCCCAAGTCCCTTTGTGTTGCAGCCTTCTGAAGTTTCTCTCCATTTAAATAATATTCTGTACTTTTGTTCTCCCTTCCAATACGGGCAACTTCACACTTTCCCAATTTATATGCCATTTGCCAGTATTTTGCCCATTTACTTAAACTATCGACATCTCTCTGTAAACTGTTTGTATAGGTTTTACAATGTTATTTTCCCTTTATTTCTTGTAAATTGCAAAGTTGCTCTCGAGTGCAAAATGAAAAGCTTCACCAAAATTAGTCTCTCCAGCAATTACAAGTTCTGTATTACCAAATGACTTCCTAAAAACTTGCTGTTTTTAACAAGAATGTTGGTTGGCAGGTAGGAACAGGCAGGAAGTGCAGCCTGTCTCCTACACTGGATTCTCATGGTTTCCATTACTTTATTAAACAGATATTTTCCAATCAATCTGTTCTGAAATGTTACGTTACACATTTTCAGCAAGTGGGACTTGATCCCAAGCCCCTGGCTTAGAGGTAGGGACACTACCATAGCACCACAAGAGCAGCCACCCACCCACCCACTCAGCACTTCAACAAATATGAACCTCCCAAAACAACATGCAGCTCACGACTATTTATCAGCTGGCATCATGGGTATTCTCTGTCTTCCCACCACTAAGCTCTCGACCCTGATCAATCTTATGCCCCATGCACACAAGCCTGACCACCTTCATTGCTGGCCTCCCGTTGAGGAAGTAGCAGAGGCTTTGGTCGTGATCTTTCAAAAGTCACTGGAGTCTGGGAAAGTCCCAGATGATTGGAAAATTGCTATTGTAACCCCCTTGTTTAAGAAAGGATCAAGTCAAAAGATGGAAAATTATAGGCCAATTAGCCTGACCTCGGTTGTTGGTAAAATTCTAGAATCCATTGTCAAGGATGAGATTTCTAAATTCCTGGAAGTGCAGGGTCAGATTAAAACAAGTCAGCATGGATTTAGTAAGGGGAGGTCGTGCCTGACAAACCTGTTAGAATTCTTTGAAGACGTAACAAGTAGGTTAGACCAGGGAAACCCATTGGATGTTATCTATCTAGACTTCCGAAAGGCCTTTGATACAGTGTCTCACAGGAGGCTGCTGAGCAAGGTGAGGGCCCATGGTGTTCGAGGTGGATTGAGTACTGGCTGTCTGACAGAAGGCTGGGAGTTGGGATAAAAGTCTCTTTTTCAGAATGGCAACCGGTGACGAGTGGTGTCCCGCAGGGTCAGTGTTGGGGCCGCAGCTGTTCACTTTATACATTAATGATTTGAATGAAGGGACTGGGGGCATTCTGGCGAAGTTTGCCGATGATACGAAGATAGGTGGACAGGCAGGTAGTACTGAGGAGGTGGGGAAGCTGCAGAAAGATTTAGACAGTTTAGGAGAGTGGTCCAGGAAATGGCTGATGAAATTCAATGTGAGTAAATGTGAGGTTTTGCACTTTGGAAAAAAGAATACAGGCATGGACAATTTTCTAAATGGTGAGAAAATTCGTAAAGCAGACGTACAAAGGGATCTGGGAGTGTTGGTCCAGAATTCTCTAAAGGCTAACTTGCAGGTAGAGTCCATAATTAAGGAAGCGAATGTAATGTTGTTGTTTATCTCAAGAGGGTTGGAATATAAAAGCAGCGATGTGCTTCTGAGGCTTTATAAAGCTCTAGTTAGGCCCCATTTAGAATACTGAGTCCAATTTTGGGCCCCACACCTCAGGAAGGACATACTAGCCCTGGAGTGTGTCCAGCGGGGATTCACCCTGATGATCCCTGGAATGGTAGGTTTAACGTATGATGAACGGCTAAGGATCCTGAGATTGTACTCATTAGAGTTTAGAAGGTTGAGGGGAGATCTAATTAAGACTAACAAGATAATGTATGGCTTAGAAGGGGTGGACGCTAGGAAGTTGTTTCTGTCAGGCCGAGAGACTAGGACCCGTGGGCACAGCCTTAAACTTAGAGGGGGTAAATTTAAAACTGAAATGAGGAGACATTTCTTCAGCCAGAGAGTGGTGGGCTTGTGTAATTCATTGCCATGTGGTGCAGTGGAGGCCGTGACGTTGGATGCCTTCAAGGCAGAGATCGACAAATTCTTGATCTCAGAAGGAATCAAGGGCTATGGGGAGAGTGCAGGGAAGTGGAGTTGAAATGCCCATCAGCCATGATTTAAATGGCAGCGTGGACTTGATGGGCCAAATGGCCTTACTTCCTCTCCTATGTCTTATGGTCTTATGGTCAGGTTAACACAGCTCCAGGTTTCACCATACACTCACCTTGGCCTTATTCTGTACAGGTAGATAAAGCTTGAATTCAGCTGGGAGCTCATCCTCAGAATACAGCCTGTCAGAGAAGTAAACTCGACGGATTCGACAGTTTGCGTGAATCTGAGAAGTGAACAAGGCAACTTTTAAACTCCAGCACCAGCACTGAAAACAGTGTCACAGTGACACGGCCTCTGGGGAAAACAATGTGGTCTACTGATCGGGGAATGCTTACGTGATCTCTCGGATCCCACTCCCGGAGCTAGAGGCACAGGACTAGGGAGAACCAGTGCTGTGAGCACGTTTATACACCGAAAACACAGGACACAGGTCCAAAGATGTTGTGAAATCATCCCAACAGCTCCATTTCCCCTAGTTGCCTGAAATAACCACAGTGACCAAACAGGAAAGCTTTAATCAGGTCAGTGATGTCTGGCAAAGAGACACAGCCAGAATAATACCAAGAGATTACTGTGGTTCACAGCGAGAGTGCAGCAAGCTCTCAGGAAGATGGGAACAACAGATAATCTCCAAGGGCAACACGAGGTGTCTGTACAGCAGGAGGCAGCAATAGATCAGAACACAGTTATGGAGCAAAACTTTTTTTTTCCCCTAGATTCCCTCTTTGAAGATGAGTTTCCAGGAAGTAACAAGCGAGAAAATTAATTCACTTCTTTCCCATGGAATGAAACACTTGGAAAAGGTGGCGCCCAGCCCATCATAACAGGATCAGACACATACGCGGACAGACAAACACAGACGTACAAACTGGGGGCAGGAGTAAGCCAGCCAGCACAGAAGCCTGGTTCAGTAAAGATTACAGCCCATTTATTGTGGTCTCAACTCCATTTCTCACCAGCTCCTGATAACCTTAGACTCTCCCCCTCGTTGGTTAAGAATCTATTAAACTCCCCTATAGTGTGGTGTTTGAGCCTGGACGCAACGTGCTCTCCATTTAAAAAGATGCCTTTTTAAACGTAAGCAGTTGAACTAATCCCCTGTGTTAACATGCTTATTCGCAGCCAGTTGGAGACGGCACGAACACTGTCTCCCCCTCCCGCCTCACCTGTACTCGCAGAGTCTCTATGTAGTTTGTGCCATACGCTCGCCGGGTGAAGTCGGACAGGTTAAACTGGATCTGGTTCCAGCCATCATCCAGCCTCATCGGCATCGTGCAGATGAACGGCTTCACCCGAGTCGTACTCTGGTAGTTACTCGCTCGGAATCGCCGGCGCACATTCTTATCATCCAGAACCTGCGCGGAGAAGGAGGGGCAGGCAGTCAGTGGCAGGAGGAACAGGCAGAGCGTGGGAGGGGCAGGGAGGCAAGTGGAATAGGCGCTCAGGGTCAGGCGGAGTGAGGGAGGGGGCTGGGGGAACAGGCGGTCGAGGTTGGGGCAGGGTGGAGAGAGGGAGGGGGCTGGGGGAACAGGCGGTCGAGGTTGGGGCAGGGCGGAGTGAGGGAGGGGGCTGGGGAACAGGCAGTCAGGCGGAGGGAGGGAGGGGGCTGTGAACAGGTGGTTGGGGCCAGTGATGAGCGGAGTGAGGGAGGGGGCTGGGACACAGGCGGTCGGTGCCGAGCGGAGTGAGGGGGAACAGGCGATCGTGCCCGAGCGGGAGTTGGGAAACAGGCGACCGGGGTCAGGGCCAAGGCAGGAAGAGTAGACAGCCAGAGGGGTGTTGGGGAGGAGGAAATCGCGTACTCGGGACTGTTTGGAGTGAGCATACACAGCTGTGTTCAACATGAGATCTCCACAGCCTGTGCAGTCTCCCAGAATGTCCCCATCTCCATCCCTCCCAACACAGTTCACTCACTGAGTGCATGGCTATATTCCTCACTCTACCTGCACTTCGAAAGTAAAATATTTCTTCAGGTTCTTGATGATCATCACCAGGAAAGGTAGCTTGATACCGAGGGTCTTCTTGGGATCTGCTGGGCAGGTGATGTATGTTGTGCTGTAAAGGATTTCCACTGTAATTAGTTTCACCTTAAAAACTTTTCCCAAACTCAGAGTCCCAGCTCCTGGCCCTGGGAAACTCTGGCCAACTCTGAATCATATAACATAGGAACAAGAGGAGGCCATTCAACCCCATTTCAGTGTAATTTTAGAAAAATCCCTCAACATAATTAGTGTCTAGAAATCTATCAATCTCTGTCTTGAATACTCAATGCAATGTTCACAGCCCTCTGGAGGAAAGAAATCCAAAGATCCAGATTCATCAATCTTTCTGTGGAAGACAATCCCCTGCCCCAGGGATTAATCTGGTGAAGCTGGATGCCAAAGGGCCACTTTCCAAGCTAGAAACATCTTCAGTTCTGAAGAAGGGTCACCAGACCCAAAACATTAACTTTGTTTTCTCCCCTCAGACGCTGCCAGACCTGCTGAGCTTCTCCAGAAATTTCTGTTTTTGTTTCTGATAAAGACAGTCTATGACTCAGGTGCATTTCTCCATGGAATATACAGACAAAAAAGTCCCACACCTCACACATATAGACTCACCATTATTCCGTACAAGTGACGCAAGGCCCCCTGACTTCAACTGCTTGCAATAAAGGTTAACATACCACCTTTCTTCCCAATTTCTTGCAGGTTGGCTTTCAGTGACTAATGAAAAAGGTAACCCAGGCCCCTCTGGTCTAATGCAGCAATCCCACTGTGTCAGAGTTATGTTCAAGCTCCGCACTCTGTGTTAACGTGGGACTGAAGGAGGGACCGCACTGTGTAGGAGCCTGTATGAGCTCCTCACTGTGTTAACATGGGACTGAAGGAGGGTCCCCACTGTGTGGGAGTGTGTCTGAGTGCCTCATTGTGTTAATGTGGGACATTCCATTTTAAAGCAAGACAAAATCTGAAGGACTCACCTGACATTGGTTCCCTCAACCTCCAAGACCAGGGACTGAATGTCATTGTCAGTGATTCTCTTTATGTGGCCGTTTCTCACCTGGAATTAACATCATAATTTACTGCTTAATTATAATAATCTGGGTGTGTACCTGGGCCTAACATCATGACCAGACTGGTTCAAACCTATAATCAATGAATATTCTGTAGATACTTTACAATAATTACACAAATCTATTATTTAATCTGGCAGAGGGAACAAAACCAGCATTTGTGTGCAATGCCTGTTCCATAGCAAACCATACAACTCACTTCAAAGAGAGGCACAGTGGACAGAGCAAGAACTGTGAGCTCAGGGGAAGAAGAGTCTCAACCCGAAACGTCAGCTTTTCTGCTCCTCCGATGCTGCTTGGCCTGTGTTCATCCAGCTCTACACCTTGTTAGCTCAGGGGAAGATATGTTCACTGCTATGAGTATGGTGAGCACTAAAGCTGCTAGACAGGACATACCAATGTGCCTAACGGCTGTCCTAGCACCAAATGGATGGAGGAGGAAACTAAATGCAGAATAACATAGAACAATACAGCGCAGAACAGGACCTTCAGCCCTCGATGTTGCGCCGACCTGTGAACTAATCTAAGCCCCTTCCCCTACACTATCCCATCATCATCCATATGCTTATCCAAGGACTGTTTAAATGTCCCTAATGTGGCTGAGTTAACTACATTGGCAGGCAGGGCGTTCCACGCTCTTACCACTCACTGAGTAAAGAACCTTCCTCTGGCATCTGAACCCAGGTTCAGTTGAGCAATCAGTGTGTTTTTCAACATTTCAGAAAACGAGGAAACGTTACTGCCGGAAGATAAGCAGCCACCAGCGCAGTGAGAGAAATAACTGTAGAGTACAGCACAGACAGAACAGGAAGTACATCAGGTTGGGAAAGGAGGTTTGTGGCCTTTGGTCAGCTCTATCTGTTTGAGATCCTGTGTTGTTTGAACCAACTGCTGCAAACGCACAAATCCAGTCAGAGTGAGCTGACCAAAGTCCTTTCAAACCTGATGTACTTCCTGTTCTGTCCATGCTCTACTATAAACACCAAGAACTAAGACAAGATGTTGCTAGGCAGAGTTGAGACATGTGGATGACTTATTTGTATCACAGCAGAAACCACTGATTGTTTCTGTTAATGTTCCCCAAAACAACTGCAAATTTAATTTTAGACAACAAAGTGTGGGGCTGGATGAACACAGCAGGCCAAGCAGCATCTCAGGAGCACAAAAGCTGACGTTTCAGGCCTGGACTCTTCATCAGAAAAGGGGGATGGGGAGAGGATTCTGAAATAATTAGGGAGACAGGGGGAGGTTTATCGAAGGTGGATAGAGGAGAAGATAGGTGGAGAGGAGACAGACAAGTTAAAGAGGCGGGGATGGAGCCTGTAGAGGTAGGGAGGGGATAGGTCACTCTGGGAAGGACTGACAGGTCAAGGGGGTGGGATGAGTTTAGTAGGTAGGAGATGGAGGTGCGGCTTGAGGTGGGAAGAGGGATAGGTGAGAGGAAGAACAGGTTAGGGAGGCAGCTGGGCTGGTTTTGGGATGCAGTGCGGGGGGAGGACAGATTTTGAAGCTGGTGAAATCCACATTGATACCATTGGGCTGCAGGGTTCCCAAGCGGAATATGAGTTGCTGTTCCTGCAACCTTCGGGTGGCATCATTGTGGCACTGCAGGAAGCCCATGATGGACGTGTTGTCTGAGGAATGTGAAGGGGAGTTGAAATGGTTCGCGACTGGGAGGTGCAGTTGCTTATTGCAAACTGAGCGTAGATGTTCTGCAAAGTGGTCCCCAAGTCTCCGCTTGGTTTCCCCAATGTAGAGGAGGCCACACCGGGTACAGCGGATGCAGTTTACCACATTGGCAGATGTGCAGGTGAACATCTGCCTAATGTGGAAAGTTTTCTTGGGGCCTGGGATGTGGTATATCGCTATCTCGGATTCTCCAGCATCTGCAGTTCCCATTATCTCTGATGCAAATTTAAATTTTCTTAGGTCAGCCGTCACAATGTAGTTACAGGCTGTGGCGGCTAGATGGCCTAGAAGAGCCAGATTTCAGTGATTCCAACCGGAATCACCTGCAGCAACAAGTGAAAATGGCTGCTGTACTTGGTCACTGACAGCTTTCAGTAGCCGCTCCTGTCTAGCCCTCGCTCACTAAGAACACTACCAGACCATCGCCTCTTGCTCAGCATCAAGGTAAAGACCAAATTAAAGATGGTGTTGTAAAGTGGCCAATAGCACAAAGTGTTGCAAAATTGGAAACTGTGCCAGCACAACACAGCCAGGCACCATAGTCTTCAATAATTCAGAAACGGTTCGGGCCAAGATAAATTTCCAACCTAGTTTAGCAAAGGGATAGGGAGTGGGCATCACTAGCTATGCCACCATTTATTGCCCAGAGGGCAGTTAAGAACCACCATACTGCGGTGTATCTGGAGTTATGTAGGCCAGACTTTCAGTGTACCAAGATAATAAAATGTGAGGCTGGATGAACACAGCAGGCCAAGCAGCATCTCAGGAGCACAAAAGCTGACGTTTCGGGCCTACACCCTTCATCAGAGGGTCTGATGAAGGGTCTAGGCCCGAAACGTCAGCTTTTGTGCTCCTGAGATGCTGCTTGGCCTGCTGTGTTCATCCAGCCTCACATTTTATTATCTTGGAATCTCCAGCATCTGCAGTTCCCATTATCTCTTTCAGTGTACCAGATGGTTTTACAACATTTGCCGGTCATTAAATAATCTCCATTAGACTAGGTTTTAATTTCATGTTTTTTTTTGGTTGACTTCGAACTCACGTCCCCATAACATTAGACAAATGTCCAGACAAATGCGAGGTGATGCATTTTGGAGGATCAGATTTGGGCCTGAATTATACGCTTGATGGCAGAACCGTTAGGAACATTAACACACAGACTGATCTGGGCTTGCGGGTCCACAGTTCCCTACAAGAGGCACCATAGGTGGGCAATGTGACATATGGCATGCTTGCCTTCATCAGCCAGGGCAAACAGTTGGCAAAACATGTTGCAGCTTTATCAAACCCTTGTTAGGCTGCATTTGGAGTACTGTGTGCAGTCTTGGTCACCACACTTCCAGAAGGATGTGGAAGTTTTGGAGAGAGTACAAAGAAGGTTCACCGGGAATGTTGCCCAGTCTGGAGGGCATTGGCTATGAGGGAAGGCTAGGACGGTTTTCATGGACAGATGGCGGCTGACAGGAGACCGGATAGAGGTCTACAAAATTATGAGAAATTATTATAGATAGGGTGGATAGTCAGAGGCGTTTTCCCCCAGAGTTGAAGTTCCAATTACAAGGGGCACAGGTTCAAGGTGAGAGGGGGAAAGTTTAAGGGAAATGTGCGGGGGAACATTTTCATGCAGAGTGGTCAGAGTGGCATGGCAGGAGCGGTTTGGGGCAGCACGGCGGCTCAGTGGTTAGCACTGCAGCCTCACAGCACCAGGGATCCGGGTTCAATTCCAGCCTCAGGTAACTGTCTGTGCGGAGTTTGCACATTCTCCCCGTGTCTGCGTGGGTTTCCTCCAGGTGCTCCGGTTTCCTCCCACAGTCCAAAGATGTGCAGGTTAGGGTGGATTGGCCATGCTACATTGCCCGTAGTGTTCAGGGATGTGTAGATTAGGTGCGTTCTTGGGGTATGGGTCTGGATGGGATGCTCCGAGGGTCGGTGTGGACTTGTTGGGCCGAAGGGCCTGTTTCCACACTGCAGGTATTCTATGAGCCTGAAATGTACTGCCAGAGGTGGTGGTGGAAGCAGACACATTGGTGACATTTCAGAGGCATTTGGAGTGGTTACATGAATAGGGAGGGAGTTGGGGATATGGACCGAATAAGGGCAGAAGGTTTGTTTGTTAGGCCTATTCCTATGCTGTACTTTCTTTTTGTTCTTAGAAAGAGGTTCTGTTCTGACATGAAATTTTGAGGCAGAAATTAACGATTGAGTCTGGAATGCAGAAGAAACAAAAGCTACAAAATAAACAGAAGAGTCTGGGAGTGGGCAGGGTAACTACTTGAACACAAGGAATTAACAAAGCAGACAAGCTGAAGCCACAAGCAAAAACACAGCAGTGTGGTGTCATCCCTAACACAGAAGAGGACTTAAAGAGGGAAGCAAAAGCAGCGACATTCCGAGTTACAGAGTTTTCAGATGGAATAGAGGAGAGGGAGGGTAGCAGATTACAATTTTGATTTCCTTTGATCCTAATCCCATTACACTGCTGATCATCCAACTCCTCATTGTGAAGGCAATGTTAGCATTCATTTTGAGAAGGCTAGAATACAAGAGCAGGGAAGTATTTCTGAGGCTGCAATAAGGTTCTGATCAGACTGCTTTTGGAATACTGTGAGCAGTTTTGGGTCCCCTTATCTAAAGAACAGTGTGCTGGCATTAGAGGGGGTCCAGAGGAGGTTTACAAGAGTTATCCTGGAAGGGCTTGTCATATTAGCAGCAGTTTAGTGCTCTGGGTGTGTACTCGATGGAGTTTAGATGGATGAGGGGCTATCTGATTGAAACTTACAGAATCCTGAGAGCACAGAGAAGATATTTCCAGTAGTAGGAGAGACTAGGACCCAAGTGCACAGCCTCAGAGTGAAGGGACAACCCTTTGGAACTGAGATGAGAAGGAATTTCTTCAGCCAGACGGTGGTTAATCTGTTGGATTCATTGCTGCAGGAGTCGTGGACGTCAAGTCATTGAGTGTATTTAAGGCAGAGATAGACAGGTTTTTGATTCAAAGGTTAAGGAGTGAAGCCAGGGAAATGGGTTGGAGAAGTTAATCAGCCATGAGCGAATGGCAGAGAAAACTCGACGGGCAGAAGGCCCAATTCTGGTCCTATATCTTATGGTCTCTCCTCCTGGCCCCAAGTTGACTGATGTTATAGATTAAAAAATTGAAAGAACTGTGGATGCTGGAAATCAGAAACAGAAACAGAAATCAGAGTATCCTACAGTGTGGAAGCGGGCTATTTGGTCCACCAAGTCCACAACAACCCTCCAAAGAGCATCCCATCCAGATCCACCCCACCCTAGCCTGTACCTTCCTGGACTCTATTGGAAATTTAGCAGGGCCAATCCACCAACCTGCACGTTTTTGGACTGTGGGAGGAAACCCTACACGGGGAGAAGGTGCAAACTCCATGCAGTCACCTGAGGGTGGAACTGAACCAGGGACCCTGGTTCTGAGAGACAGCAACGCTAACCACTGTGCCAGCATGCCACTCCACAGATGGAGGGAAGGTCATTGATGAAGCAGCTGAAGATGGTTGAGCGTAGGACACTACCCTGAGGAACTCATGCAGAAATTTCCTGGAGCTGAGATGACTGAACTCCAACTAGTCCATACCGACCACGTTCCCACACTAAATGAGTCCCACCTGCCTGCGTTTGCCCCATATCCCTCCAAACCTTTCCCATTTATGTACTTGTCCAAATGTCTTTTAGATGTTGTAACAGTACCTGCATCCACCACTTCCTCTGGCAGTTCATTCCACACACAAACCACTCTGTGTAAACATATTGCCCATCATGTTCTTTTTAAATCTTCCTCCTTTCACCTTAAAAATATGCCGCCTAGTTTTGAACTCCCCTACACTGGAGAAAAGACCCTTGCTATTCAATTTATCTATGCTCCTCATGATTTTATAGACTTCTGTAAGAACATAGAACATTACAGCACAGTACAGGCCTTTCGGCCCTCGATGTTGTGCTGACTTGTCATACCGATCTCAAGCCCATCTAAACTACACTATTCCATGTACGTCCATATGCTTGTCCAATGACGACTTAAATGTACCTAAAGTTGGCGAATCTACTACCGTTACAGGCAAAGCGTTCCATTCCCTTACCACTCTCTGAGTAAAGAAACTACCTCTGACATCTGTCCTATATCTGACATCTTGCCACCCAGGTTGACAGGGCTGTTAAGAAGGCATACAGTGTTTTAACTTTTATTAATAGAGGGATCGAGTTCCGGAACCAAGAAGTTATAGTGAAGCTGTACAAAACTCTGGTGCGGCCGCACTTGGAGTATTGCGTACAATTCTGGTCACCGCATTATAAGGAGGATGTGGAAGCTTTGGAAAGGGAGCAGAGGAGATTTACTAGGATGTTGCCTGGTATGGAGGGAAGGTCTTACGAGGAAAGGCTGAGGGACTTGAGGCTGTTTTCATTAGAGAGAAGAAGGTTGAGAGGTGACTTAACTGAAACATATAAAAATAATCAGAGGGTTAGACAGGGTGGATAGGGAGAGCCTTTTTCCTAGGATGGTGATGGCGAGCACGAGGGGGCACAGCTTTCAATTGAGGGGTGAAAGGTATAGGACAGATGTCAGAGGTAGTTTCTTTACTCAGAGAGTAGTAAGGGAATGGAACGCTTTGCCTGCAACGGTAGTAGATTTGCCAACTTTAGGTACATTTAAGTCGTCATTGGATAAGCATATGGACGTACATGGAATAGTGTAGGTTAGATGGGCTTGAGATCGGTATGACAGGTCAGCACAACATCGAGGGCTGAAGGGCCTGTACTGTGCTGTAATGTTCTATGTATATCTTTCACCCCTCAATTTAAAGCTATGCCCCCTCGTGCTTGCCGTCACCATCCTAGGAAAAAGGCTCTCCCAATCCACCTTATGTAACCCTCTGATTATTTTATATGTTTCAATTAAATCATCTCTCAACCTTCTTCTCTCTAATGAAAACAGCCTCAAGTCCCTCAGCCTTTCCTCGTAAGACCTTCCCTCCATCCCAGGCAACATCCTAGTAAATCTACTCTGCACCGTTTCCAAAGCTTCCACATCCTTCTTATAATGCGGTGACCAGAACTGTACGCAATACTCCAAGTGCAGCCTCACCAGAGTTTTGTACAGCTGCAGCATAAACTCTTCATTCCGGAACTCGATCCCTCTATTAATAAAAGCTAAAACACTGTATGCCTTCTTAACGGCCCTGTCAACCTGGGTGGCAACTTTCAAGGATCTGTGTACATGGACACCGAGATCTCTCTGCTCATC